>NC_092230.1:50454781-50509781 GCF_036320965.1 Panulirus ornatus | reverse complement strand
ACTGTAGAACTCCCTCGCCGTACAGTACAAGAGATGGGACCACACCAGTGTAGAACTCCCTCCCTCTACAGTATAAGAGATGGGATCACACCATTGTATAACTCCCTCGTCGTACAGTACAAGGGATGAGACTCCAATAATGTAGAACTCCCTCCCTGTACAGTACAAGAGGTGGGGTCACACCATCGTAGAACTCCCTCCCCGTAGAGTATATGTTGTCACACCAGTGTAGAACTCCCCGTATAATACAATAGGGTCACACCAGTGTAGAACTCCTTGTATAATACAATAGGGTCACACCAGTGTAGAACTCCCTTCCCGTACAGTACAAGAGGTGGGACCCCACCAGTGTAGAACTCCCTCCCCGTACAGTACAAGAGCTAGGACCCCACTAGTGTAGAACACCCTCCTATTACAGTACAAGAGGTAGGACCCCACCAATGTAGAACTCCCTCCCCGTACAGTACAAGAGATGGGGCCCCACCAGTGTAGAACTCCTTCCCCGTACAGTACAAGAGATGGGGTCCTACCAGTGTAGAACTCCCCGTACAGTACAAGAGATGGGGTCCCACCAGTGTAGAACTTCCCCCCCCCCCCCCGTACAGTACAAGAGATAGGGTCCCACTAGTGTAGAATTCCCTCCCCGTACAGTGCAAGAGATAGAGCCCCACCAATGTAGAACACCCTTCCCGTACAGTACAAGAGGTGGGACCCCACCAGTATAGAAGACCCTCCCCGTACAGTACAAGAGGTGGGACCCCACCCGTATAGAAGACCCTCCCCGTACAGTACAAGAGATAATGATAATAGGTCAGAATACGGTAGTGGTGCAGGAGCCATTACCTTGGACTATAACAAAACAAATAATTTTCGCTCGGACAATATGACCGACCTTACGCTGTCTCGATATTGCAAATTAATTTCACATTCTCTTTGAGTGTAATTTTCCTGTGTAAAAAGTATCAGTTATACGTTTGGGGAAACAGAAAATCTGGATAGAATATGACATCTGGAAAACATTAGATGTGTTTGGCTTGGGATATTGCTTATTACATAATAAGGTGGATACACCTTACTTATTACTGTCTTACCATAAAACCGGTTTGTCTTATTGTGTTACCATAAGGCAGGTTACACTTTATTGGTTATTGTGTTACCATAAGGCAGGTTATACTTTATTGGTTATTGTGTTACCATAAGGCAGGTTATACTTTATTGGTTATTGTGTTACCATAAGGCAGGTTACACTTTATTGGTTATTGTTTTACCATAAGGCAGGTTATACTTTATTGGTTATTGTGTTACCATAAGGCAGGTTATACTTTATTGGTTATTGTGTTACCATAAGGCAGGTTACTACTTTATTGGTTATTGTTTTACCATAAGGCAGGTTATACTTTATTGGTTATTGTGTTACCATAAGGCAGGTTATACTTTATTGGTTATTGTGTTACCATAAGGCAGGTTATACTTTATTGGTTATTGTTTTACCATAAGGCAGGTTATACTTTATTGGTTATTGTGTTACCATAAGGCAGGTTATACTTTATTGGTTATTGTGTTACCATAAGGCAGGTTATACTTTATTGGTTATTGTTTTACCATAAGGCAGGTTATACTTTATTGGTTATTGTGTTACCATAAGGCAGGTTATACTTTATTGGTTATTGTGTTACCATAAGGCAGGTTATACTTTATTGGTTATTGTTTTACCATAAGGCAGGTTATACTTTATTGGTTATTGTGTTACCATAAGGCAGGTTATACTTTATTGGTTATTGTGTTACCATAAGGCAGGTTATACTTTATTGGTTATTGTGTTACCATAAGGCAGGTTATACTTTATTGGTTATTGTGTTACCATAAGGCAGGTTATACTTTATTGGTTATTGTTTTACCATAAGGCAGGTTATACTTTATTGGTTATTGTGTTACCATAAGGCAGGTTATACTTTATTGGTTATTGTGTTACCATAAGGCAGGTTATACTTTATTGGTTATTGTTTTACCCTAAGGCAGTCTGCACTTTAATGATTATTGTCTTACCATAAGGCAGGTTACACAACATAGGTGAGTGTGTTATCATGAGCGGGGTTTCATCATATATACCATACAGACAATCCAACCATCCAGCCTCTCCCTCACTACTTGTATTGTACAAACAACCCAACCATCCAGCCACTCCCTCTACATGTACAGTACAGACAACCAAACCATCCAACCTTTCCCTCTACATGTACTCTACAGGAAACACAACCATCCAGCCTATCCCCCACTTCATGTACTGTACAGACAACCCCAACCATCCAGCCTCTCCCTTACTACATGTGGTGTACAGACAACCCAACCATCCAACCTTTCCCTCGCTACATGTATAGTACAGACAACCCAACCATCCAGTCTCCCTCACTACATGTACTGAACTGACAACATAACCATTCAGCGTCCCCCTCAATACACGGACAGTACAGACAACCCAACCATCCACCTCTCCTTCACTACATGTAATGTACAAAAACCCAACCATCCAGCCTCTCCCTCACTACATGTACTGTATAGACAACCCAACCATCCAGCCTCTCCATCACTACATGTACTGTACAGACAACCCAACCATCCAGCCTCGCCCCACTACAGTGAGTACAGACAACCCAACCATCCGCTCTTCCCACATGTACTGTACAGACAACCCAACCATCCAGCCTCTCCCTCACTACATGTACTGTACAGACAACCCAGCCATCCAGCCTCGCCCTCACTACATGTGGTGTACAGACAACCAACCAACCATCCAGCCTCGCTGTCTCACTTACTGGTACAGACAACCCAACCATCCAGCTTCCTCTACATGTGACTGTACAGACAACCCAACCATCCAGCCTCTCCTCAATACATGTGGTGTACAGACAACCCAACCATCCAGCCTCTCCCTCACTACATTGCGTTACAGACAACCCAACCATCCAGCCTCTCTATCACTACATGTACTGTACAGACAACCAACCATCCAGCCTCTCCCTCACTACATGTGGTGTACAGACAACCCAACCATCCAGCCTTCATACATGTGGTGTACAGACAACCCAACCATCCAGCCTCTCCCTCACTACATGTATGTACAGACAACCCAACCATCCAGCCTCTCCCTCACTACATGTACAGTACAGACAACCCAACCATCCAGTTTCCCTCACTACATTACAGTACAGACAACCCAACCATCCAGCCTCTCCCTCAATAATATGCAGTACAGACAACCCAACCATCCAGTCTCTCCTTTTGCATGTTCTGTACAGACAACCCAACCATTCGGCCTCTCACTGCATGTACGGTACAGACATCCCAACCATCCAGCCTCTCCCTCTACATGTACAGTACAGACAGCCCAACCATCCAGCCTCTCCCTCACTACATGTGCTGTACAGACAACCCAACCATCCAGCCTCTCCCTCACTACATGTACAGTACAGACAACTCAACCATCCAGTTTCCCTCACTACATTACAGTACAGACAACCTAACCATCCAGCCTCTCCCTCACTACATGTACAGTATAGACAACCCAACCTTCTCCTCACTACATGTACTGTACATACAACCCAACCATCCAGTCTTTCCCTCAATATATGTAAAGTACAGACAACCCAACCATCCAGTCTCTCTTTCACTACATGAACAGTACAGACAACCCAACCATTCGGTCTACCTCACCACATGTACAGTGCAGACAACCCACAACCTCTCATCTCTTCTCTCTCTCTCTCTCTCTCTCTCTCTCTCTCCTCTCTCTCTCTCCTCTCTCTCTCTCTCTCTCTCACACACACACACACAATACATGCACTATACAGACAACCCAACCATCCAGCCTCTCCATCACTACATGTACATTACAGACAACCCAACTAACCAGCCTCTCCCTCACTACATGTACAGAACAGAACCCAACCATTCAGCCTCTCCATCACTACATGTACTGTACAGACAACCTAATCATCCAGCCTCTCCAACACTACATTTACTGTACAGACAACTCAACCATCCAGCCTATCCCCCATACATGTACTGTATAGACAGCCCAACCATCCAGCCCATCCCTCGTACATGTACTGTACAGACAACCCTACCATCCAACCACTCCCTCACTACATGTACAGTAGACAACCCAACCATCCAGCCTCCTAACTACATGAACTGTACAGACAACGCATCCATCCAGCCTCTCCCTCACTACATGTACAGGAGACAACCCAACCATCCAGTCTTTCCCTCATTATATGTACTGTACAGACAATCCAACCATCCAGCCTCTCCCTCACTATATGTGCTGTGCAAAAAACAATCATCCAGCCTCTCCCTCACTACATGTACTTTACAGACAACCCAACCATCCATCCTCATCATCACTTCATGTACTGTAGAGGCAACAAAACCATCAAGTCCTCTCCCTCACTACATGTAGTGTACAGACAACCCAACCATCCAGCCTCTCCCTCACTACATGTAGTGTACAGACAACCCAACCATCCAGCCTCTCCCTCACTACATGTCGTGTACAGACAACCCAACCATCTCAGCCTCTCCTCACTACATGTCAGTAAAGACACCAACCATCCAGTCTCTCCCACTACATGTACTGTACAGACAACCCAACCATCCAGTCTCTCCCTCACTACATGTACTGTACAGACAACCCAACCATCCAGCTCCTCTCTACATGTACAGTACAGACAACCCAACCATCTAGCCTCCCTCCTACATGTACAGTACAGACAACCCAACCATCCAGTCTCTCCCTTACATCATGTACTGTACAGACAACCCAACCATCTAGTCTCTCCCTTACAACATGTACTATACAGACAACCCAACCATCCAGCCTCTCCTCACTACATGTACAGTACAGACAACCCAACCATCCAGCCTCTCCTTCACTACATTTATTGTACAGACAACCCAACCATCCAGCTTCTCTCTCACTACATGTACATTACAGACAACCCAACCATCCAGCTTCTCTCTCACTACATGTACATTACAGACAACCCTACCATCCAGCCTCTCCCTCACTGCATGTACTGTACAGACAACCCAACCATCCAGCTTCTCTCACTACATGCACAGTAGAGACAACAACCCAATCATCTGTCCTTTCCCTTACTACATATACTGTACAGACAACACAACCATCCAGCCTCTCCCTCTCTACATGTGGTGTACAGACAACCCAACCATCCAGCCTCTCCCTCTCTACATGTGGTGTACAGACAACCCAACCATCCAGCCTCTCCCTCACTACATGTACTGTATAGACAACCCAACCGTCCAGCTTCTTCCTTGCTACATGTACTGTACAGACAACCCAACCATCCAGTCTCTCCTCTACATGTACTGTACAGACAACCCAATCGCCTATCTCCTCCCTCACTACATGTACAGTACAGATAACCCAACCATCCAACCTCTCTCTCATTACCTATACTGTACAGAAAACCTAACCATCCAGCCTGTCCTTCACTACATGTACAGTACAGACAACCCATCCATCCAGACTCTCCTTCGCTACATGTATTATGCAGAACACCCAACCATCCAGCTTCTCCCTCACTACATGTATTAAGCAGAACACCCAACCATCCAGCCTCTTCCTCGTTACATTTACAGTACAGACAACCCAACCATCCAGCCTCTCCCTCACTGTGCAGATAACCCAACCATCCATCATCTCAGGAGGGTATATATGATGGTTTAGCTAACATTAATACATGTTATAGAAATGTGATTCCTTGATGTAGATTATGAAGGTTAATAATAATATTTATAGAACTAGTCTTCTGCTGGCCAGTATAATGTTTATTCATTAAGAAATCATCAAACATACATCTGCCTATTGAAAGGTCTGGTTGACCGAGGAAAGGTCTGGTTGACCGAGGAAAGGTCTGGTTGACCGAGGAAAGGTCTGGTTGACTGAGGAAAGGTCTGGTTGACTGGGGAAAGGTCTGGTTGACTGGGGAAAGGTCTGGTTGACTGGGGAAAGGTCTGGTTGACTGGGGAAAGGTTTGGTTGACTGGGGAAAGGTTTGGTTGACTGGGGAAAGGTCTGGTTGACTGGGGAAAGGCCTGGTTGACCGGGGAAAGGTCTGGTTGACTGGGGAAAGGTCTGGTTGACTGGGGAAAGGCCTGGTTGACCGAGGAAAGGTCTGGTTGACCGGGGAAAGGTCTGGTTGACTGGGGAAAGGTCTGGTTGACTGGGGAAAGGTCTGGTTGACTGAGGAAAGGCCTGGTTGACCGGGGAAAGGTCTGGTTGACTGGGGAAAGGTCTGGTTGACTGGGGAAAGGTCTGGTTGACTGGGGAAAGGTCTGGTTGACTGGGAAAGGTCTGGTTAACTGGGGAAAGGTCTGGTTGACTGGGGAAAGGCCTGGTTGACCGGGGAAAGGTCTGGTTGACTGGGGAAAGGTCTGGTTGACTGGGGAAAGGTCTGGTTGACTGGGGAAAGGTCTGGTTGACTGGGAAAGGTCTGGTTGACTGGGGAAAGGTCTGGTTGACTGGGGAAAAGTCTGGTTGACTGGGGAAAGGTTTGGTTGACTGGAGAAAGGTGTGGATGAATGATACTGAGATATGAAATCATTCTCCTATGAGGCATGAGGGAGGTGATGGAGGGGATGTGTGGTGTTGGAGGAGATGTGTCGTGTGAGAGGTTGTCTTGGAGATGAGAAGATGTGTTGGAGGAGGTGTGAGAGGATGTGTTGGAGGAGGTGGGGGCAGGAAGGTAGGCAGCGTCAGTATAAGCCATCAGTATGTGTGGGGCAGACAGCACACATGACTCTCTCTGGTGGTGGGCAGGGCGGCCATCTTGCCGGGTCCAGTCCTGTTGTGGTCCTCAACGTTGCCTCATAACATCCTCCGCTGCCTGTAATGTTATCTTAGTTACGTCAAAACATCCTCCGCTGCCTGTAATGTTATCTTAGTTACGTCATAACATCCTCCGCTGCCTGTAATGTTATCTTAGTTACGTCATAACATCCTCCCATGCCTGTAATGTTATCTTAGTTACGTCATAACATCCTCCCATGCCTGTAATGTTATCTTAGTTACGTCATAACATCCTCCGCTGCCTGTAATGTTATCTTAGTTACGTCATAACATCCTCCGGTGCCTGTAATGTTATCTTAGTTACGTCATAACATCCTCCGCTGCCTGTAATGTTATCTTAGTTACGTCATAACATCCTCCCATGCCTGTAATGTTAGTTACGTCATAACATCCTCGCTGCCTGTAATGTTATCTTAGTTACGTCATAACATCCTCCGCTGCCTGTAATGTTATCTTAGTTACGTCATAACATCCTCCGCCGCCTGTAATGTTATCTTAGTTACGTCATAACATCCTCCCATGCCTGTAATGTTAGTTACGTCATAACATCCTCCGCTGCCTGTAATGTTATCTTAGTTACGTCATAACATCCTCCGCTGCCTGTAATGTTATCTTAGTTACGTCAAAACATCCTCCGGTGCCTGTAATGTTATCTTAGTTACGTCATAACATCCTCCCATGCCTGTAATGTTATCTTAGTTACGTCAAAACATCCTCCGGTGCCTGTAATGTTATCTTAGTTACGACATAACATCCTCCGCTGCCTGTAATGTTATCTTAGTTACGTCACAACATCCTCCCATGCCTGTAATGTTATCTTAGTTACGTCAAAACATCCTCCGGTGCCTGTAATGTTATCTTAGTTACGTCATAACATCCTCCGCTGCCTGTAATGTTATCTTAGTTACGTCATAACATCCTCCGCTGCCTGTAATGTTATCTTAGTTACGTCAAAACATCCTCCGGTGCCTGTAATGTTATCTTAGTTACGTCATAACATCCTCCACTGCCTGTAATGTTATCTTACGTCATAACATCCTCCGCCGCCTGTAATGTTATCTTAGTTACGTCATAACATCCTCCGCCGCCTGTAATGTTATCTTAGTTACGTCATAACATCCTCCCATGCCTGTAATGTTAGTTACGTCATAACATCCTCCGCTGCCTGTAATGTTATCTTAGTTACGTCACAACATCCTCCCATGCCTGTAATGTTATCTTAGTTACGTCATAACATCCTCCCATGCCTGTAATGTTATCTTAGTTACGTCATAACATCCTCCCATGCCTGTAATGTTATCTTAGTTACGTCATAACATCCTCCGCTGCCTGTAATGTTATCTTAGTTACGTCATAACATCCTCCGCCGCCTGTAATGTTATCTTAGTTACGTCATAACATCCTCCCATGCCTGTAATGTTATCTTAGTTACGTCACAACATCCTCCCATGCCTGTAATGTTATCTTAGTTACGTCACAACATCCTCCCATGCCTGTAATGTTATCTTAGTTACGTCACAACATCCTCCCATGCCTGTAATGTTATCTTAGTTACGTCATAACATCCTCCCATGCCTGTAATGTTATCTTAGTTACGTCATAACATCCTCCATGCCTGTAATGTTATCTTAGTTACGTCATAACATCCTCCGCTGCCTGTAATGTTATCTTAGTTACGTCCATAACATCCTCCGCCGCCTGTAATGTTATCTTAGTTACGTCATAACATCCTCCCATGCCTGTAATGTTAGTTACGTCATAACATCCTCCGCTGCCTGTAATGTTATCTTAGTTACGTCATAACATCCTCCGCTGCCTGTAACGTTATCTTAGTTACGTCATAACATTCTCCCATGCCTGTAATGTTAGTTACGTCATAACATCCTCCGCTGCCTGTAACGTTATCTTAGTTACGTCATAACATCCTCCGCTGCCTGTAATGTTATCTTAGTTACGTCATAACATCCTCCGCTGCCTGTAATGTTATCTTAGTTACGTCACAACATCCTCCCATGCCTGTAATGTTATCTTAGTTACGTCACAACATCCTCCCATGCCTGTAATGTTATCTTAGTTACGTCATAACATCCTCCCATGCCTGTAATGTTATCTTAGTTACGTCATAACATCCTCCCATGCCTGTAATGTTATCTTAGTTACGTCATAACATCCTCGGCTGCCTGTAATGTTATCTTAGTTACGTCATAACATCCTCCCATGCCTGTAATGTTATCTTAGTTACGTCATAACATCCTCCGCTGCCTGTAATGTTATCTTAGTTACGTCATAACATCCTCCGCTGCCTGTAATGTTATCTTAGTTACGTCACAACATCCTCCCATGCCTGTAATGTTATCTTAGTTACGTCACAACATCCTCCCATGCCTGTAATGTTATCTTAGTTACGTCATAACATCCTCCCATGCCTGTAATGTTATCTTAGTTACGTCATAACATCCTCCCATGCCTGTAATGTTATCTTAGTTACGTCACAACATCCTCCGGTGCCTGTAATGTTATCTTAGTTACGTCATAACATCCTCCCATGCCTGTAATGTTATTTACGTCATAACATCCTCCCATGCTTGTAATGTTATGTTAGTTACGTCATAACATCCTCCCATGCCTGTAATGTTAGTTACGTCATAACATCCTCCCATGCCTGTAATGTTATGTTAGTTACGTCACAACATCCTCCGGTGCCTGTAATGTTAGTTACGTCATAACATCCTCCCATGCCTGTAATGTTATGTTAGTTACGTCATAACATCCTCCCATGCCTGTAATGTTATCTTAGTTACGTCATAACATCCTCCCGTGCCTGCAATGTTATGTTAGTTACGACATAACATCCTCCCATGCATGTAATGTTATGTTAGTTACGTCATAACATCCTCCCATGCCTGTAATGTTAGTTACGTCATAACATCCTCCCATGCCTGTAATGTTAGTTACGTCATAACATCCTTCCATGCCTGTAATGTTAGTTACGTCATAACATCCTCCCATGCCTGTAATGTTACTTACGTCATAACATCCTTCCATGCCTGTAATGTTAGTTACGTCATAACATCCTCCCATGCCTGTAATGTTAGTTACGTCATAACATCCTTCCCATGCCTGTAATGTTAGTTACGTCATAACATCCTCCCATGCCTGTAATGTTACTTACGTCATAACATCCTTCCATGCCTGTAATGTTAGTTACGTCATAACATCCTCCCATGCCTGTAATGTTAGTTACATCATAACATCCTCCCATGCCTGTAATGTTAGTTACGTCATAACATCCTCCCATGCCTGTAATGTTAGTTACATCATAACATCCTCCCATGCCTGTAATGTTAGTTACGTCATAACATCCTTCCATGCCTGTAATGTTAGTTACATCATAACATCCTCCCATGCCTGTAATGTTAGTTACGTCATAACATCCTTCCATGCCTGTAATGTTAGTTACATCATAACATCCTCCCATGCCTGTAATGTTACTTACGTCATAACATCCTCCCATGCCTGTAATGTTAGTTACATCATAACATCCTCCCATGCCTGTAATGTTAGTTACGTCATAACATCCTCCCATGCCTGTAATGTTACTTACGTCATAACATCCCTCCATGCCTGTCATGTTAGTTACGTTATAACATCCTCCGATGCCTGTAATGTTAGTTACGTCATCATTAAGAAGAAACATTTGCAAAATCTATCATGAACTTGTGCCAATATATCTATATATTGTTTTGTTCTCTATCCACATTATAAACATTGCCGAAGAAAAATTTACTGAATGTATATTTATGTTTGAGGACAATATGTGGTGTGAGGTGGTTTGATCGAGTAAGTAACGTAAGGGTAAGAGAGATGTGTGGAAATAAAAAGAGTGTGGTTGAGAGAGCAGAAGAGGGTGTTTTGAAATGGTTTGGGCACATGGAGAGGATGAGTGAGGAAAGATTGACCAAGAGGATATACGTGTCGGAGGTGGAGGGAACGAAGAGAAGTGGGAGACCAAATTGGAGGTGGAAAGATGGAGTAAAAAAGATTTTGAGTGATCGGGGCCTGAACATGCAGGAGGGTGAAAGGCGTGCAAGGAATATAGTGAATTGGAACGATGTGGTATACCGGCGTCAACATGCTGTCAGTGGATTATACCAGGGCATGTGAAGCGACAGGAATGAATAAGGGCAGACTATGAATTATGTACATGTGTATATATGTATATGTCTGTGTGTGTATATTGTATACGTTGCGATGTATAGGTATGTATATGTGCGTGTGTGGACGTGTATGTATATACATGTGTATGTAGGTGGGCTGGGCCATTCTTTCATCTGTTCCTTGCGCTACCTCGTTAACGTGGAGGACAGCGACAAAGTATAATAATATAAAAAAAAAATATTTATGTCTCAGGACGTGTCTGATCTTAGTACAAACTTGGTGAATATTGTGTTGTTACAACACCCAGACCAGCACCACACCAGACCAGACCAGCACCACACCACACCACCACACCAGACCAGACCAGCACCACCAGACCAGCACCACACCAGACCAGCACCATACCACACCAGCACCACACCACACCAGACCAGCACCACACCAGCACCACACACCAGACCAGACCAGCACCACACCACACCACACCACACCAGACCAGACCAGCACCACACCAGACCAGCACCATACCACACCAGCACCACACCAGACCAGACCAGCACCACACCAGCACCACACAGACCAGCACCATACCAGACCAGCACCACACCAGCACCACACCAGACCAGCACCACACCACACCACACCAGCACCACACCAGACCAGACCAGCACCACACCAGCACACACACCACCAGCACCACACCACACCAGCACCACACCACACCAGCACCACACCACACCAGCACCTACACCACACCAGCACTACACCACACCAGCACTACACCACACCAGCACTACACCACACCAGCACTACACCACACCAGCACCACACCACACCAGCACCACACCACACCAGCACCACATCACACCAGCACCACACCACACCAGACCAGCACCACACCAGACCAGCACTACACCACACCAGCACCACACCACACCAGCACCACACCACACCAGCACCACACCACACCAGCACCACACCACACCAGCACCACACCACACCAGCACCACACCACACCAGCACTACACCACACCAGCACCACACCACACCAGACCAGCACCACACCACACCAGCACCACACCACACCAGCACCACACCAGCACCAGCACTACACCACACCAGCACCACACCACACCAGCACTACACCACACCAGCACCACACCACACCAGCACACACCAACCAGCACCAGACACCACACCAGACCAACACCAGCACACACCAACAAAACCAACACCACACACACCAGACCACACACACACACCAACCACACCAACAACCACACCACACACCCCCACACAACCGCACCACACCAACCACCACCACCCCACACCACAACCACACAACACACACCACACACCAGCACCACAACCAGCAACACCAACCACACCACACACACCACACCACACACACCACACCAACCCACACCAACCAGACCCACCCCAACCACACACCACCCACCACACCACCCACACCACACAACCCACACACCACACCACCACCAACCACACACACCACAACCCACACCACACCAACACACCACACCACACCACACCAGCACACACCAGCACACACACCACACCAACAGCACCACACCACACCAACCACCCAACCACACACACACCAACCAGCACCACCAACCAGCCACACACCACACAAACCAGACACCCACACCAGACCAAACACCACACCAACACCACACCACACCACACAACCACACCAACCACACCACACCAGACCAACCACACCACACCACACACCACACCACACCACACACACCAACCAGACCACAGCACCACAACACACCAACCACACCACACCAGACCAGCACCACACCACACCAAACAACCACACCACACCAACCAGCACCACACCAACCAGCACACACCACACAACCAGCACACAACACACACACAACCAGACCACACCACACCACACCACACAGACCAACCAACAACGCACCACACCAACACACCACCAACCAACAACCACACCAGACCGCACCACACCAACCAGACACACCAACCAGCACACCACAGACCAGCACCAACCAACCAGCACACACCACACCACACACACCAACCACACCCAGCACACCACACCACCAGACCACAACCAACCAACAGACACACCACACCAAGCACCACACACACCACACCACACCACACAACCAACACACCACACACACACACACACAACCAGCACCACACCAACCACACCACACACACCAGACACACCACACAAACAACACACCACACACACAGACACACACACCACACCAGACCACACACAACCACACCACACCACACCACACCAACCAGACCACACCACACACCACACACCACACCACACCACACACACCACCAGCACCACACCACCCACACCCACCACCAACACACACCACACCCACCACACCAACCACACCACACCACACCACACCACCAGCACAACAACCAGCACACACAACACACCACACCACAGCACTACACCATACAGCATACACCACACCAGCACCACACCAACAGCACACACCACACCCACAACCACACCAGCACACACACAGACCACACCACGCACACAAACACAGCACTACACCAACCAGCACACACCAACCAGCACACACCAACCAGCACACACACCAACCAGCACTACACCAAACAGACACACCAACCAGCACACACCACACCAGCACCACACCACACCAGCACCACACCACACCAGCACTACACCACACCAGCACTACACCAACACCAGCACCACACCAGACCAGCACTACACACACCAGCACCACACCACACCAGCACTACCACCACACCAGCACCACACCACACCAGCACTACACCACACCAGCACACAACACACCAGCACCACACCACACCAGCACCACACCACACCAGCACACAACACACCAGCACCTACACCACACCAGCACTACACCACACAGCACCACACCACACCAGCACTACACCACACCAGCACTACACCACACCAGCACTACACCAGCACCAGCACCTACACACCACCAGCACTACACCACACCAGCACTACACCACACCAGCACCACACACACCAGCACCTACACCACACCAGCACCACACCACACCAGCACCTACACCACACCAGCACCACCACAACCAGCACCACACCACACCAGCACTACACCACACCCAGCACTACACCACACCAAGCACCACACCAGACCACACCACACCAGCACTACACCACACCAGCACCACACCACACCAGCACCACACCACACCAGCACTACACCACACCAGCACACACCACACCAGCACCACACCACACCAGCACTACACCACACCAGCACCACACCACACCAGCACTACACCACACCAGCACTACACCACACCAGCACCACACCACACCAGCACCACACCACACCAGCACTACACCACACCAGCACCACACCACACCAGCACTACACCACACCAGCACTACACCACACCAGCACTACACCACACCAGCACCACACCACACCAGCACTACACCACACCAGCACAACACCACACCAGCACCACACCAGACCAGCACTACACACCAGCACCACACCACACCAGCACCACACCACACCAGCACCACACCACACCAGCACTACACCACACCAGCACCTACACCACACCACACCAGCACTACACCACACCAGCACTACACCACACCAGCACCACACCACACCAGCACCACACCACACCAGCACACCAGACCAGCACTATACCACACCAGCACTACACCACACCAGCACTACACCACACCAGCACTACACCACACCAGCACCACACCACACCACACCAGCACCACACCAGACCAGCACTATACCACACCAGCACCACACCACACCAGCACTATACCACACCAGCACCACACCACACCAGCACCACACCACACCAGCACCACACCACACCAGCACTACACCAGACCAGCACTACATCACACCAGCACTACACCACACCAGCACCACACCACACCAGCACCACACCACACCAGCACCACACCAGACCAGCACTATACCACACCAGCACCACACCAGACCAGCACTATACCACACCAGCACTACACCAGACCAGCACTACATCACACCAGCACTACACCACACCAGCACCACACCACACCAGCACCACACCAGACCAGCACTACACCACACCAGCACCACACCAGCACTACACCATAACAGCACTACACCACACCAGCACCACAATAGCCGTATTGCATGGGTAGGGGGTTAGGGTAAGGGTCGAAGTTTTGGGTTAAAGGTAAGGATGTTGTGGAAGGGTAGGGGTGGGGTTTACCTGAGGGAGTGTTGGGTTAAGGGTCGGGGTGTTGTGGAAGGGTAGGGGTGGGGTTTACCTGAGGGAGTGTTGGGTTAAGGGTCGGGGTGTTGTGGAAGGGTAGGGGTGGGGTTTACCTGAGGGAGTGTTGGGTTAAGGGTCGGGGTGTTGTGGAAGGGTAGGGGTGGGGTTTACCTGAGGGAGTGTTGGGTTAAGGGTCGGGGTGTTGTGGAAGGGTAGGGGTGGGGTTTACCTGAGGGAGTGTTGGGTTAAGGGTCGGGGTGTTGTGGAAGGGTAGGGGTGGGGTTTACCTGAGGGAGTGTTGGGTTAAGGGTCGGGGTGTTGTGGAAGGGTAGGGGTGGGGTTTACCTGAGGGAGTGTTGGAGCCGCTGGTCGGTGTTCATGTTGCTTGGGTTTACATCTGACGTCTCATCCATCAGGTCCTGCCAACAAACACAAACAAATACATGAACAAATACACCCAGGTATTCTGAAGCTGATCGACAAATACTTGAAAACTTTGCCCATGGAAGGCAAAAGCAAACACATGAACTTATATATCCACAGGTCGTAGAACAAAGGAATAGTTCCATGAACAAAGACATCCAGGCGCCATGGAAAGGACGAACAAATACAGGAATTGCACTCAGGGGCCGTGAAAAGAGACGAGTACATGAGCAACTATACCCATGTGCCATGGAATATATAAACAAATACAGGAACAAATACACCCACGGCCATAGAACTGATAAACAAATATATAAACAACGAGACCGGGTTATAGTGATGGGTGATTTGAATGCAAAGGTGAGTAATGTGGCAGTTGAGGGAATAATTGGTATACATAGGGTGTTCAGTGTTGTAAATGGAAATGGTGAAGAGCTTGTAGATTTATGTGCTGAAAAAGGACTGGTGATTGGGAATACCTGGTTTAAAAAGCGAGATAGACGTAAGTATACGTATGTAAGTAGGAGAGATGGCCAGAGAGCGTTATTGGATTACGTGTTAATTGATAGGCGCGCGAAAGAGAGACTTTTGGATGTTAATGTGCTGAGAGGTGCAACTGGAGGGATGTCTGATCATTATCTTTTGGAGGCGAAGGTGAAGATTTGTAGGGGTTTTCAGAAAAGAAGAGAGAATGTTGGGGTGAAGAGAGTGGTGAGAGTAAGTGAGCTTTGGAAGGAGACTTGTGTGAGGAAGTACCAAGACAGACTGAGTACAGAATGGAAAAAGGTGAGAGCAGAGGACGTAAGGGGAGTGGGGGAGGAATGGGATGTATTTAGGGAAACAGTGATGGCTTGCACAAAAGATGCTTGTGGCATGAGAAGCGTGGGAGGTGGGCAGATTAGAAAGGTAGGGAGTGGTGGGATGAAGAAGTAAGATTATTAGTGAAAGAGAAGAGAGAGGCATTTGCACGATTTTTGCAGGGAAATAATGCAAATGACTGGGAGATGTATAAAAGAAAGAGGCAGGAGGTCAAGAGAAAGGTGCAAGAGGTGAAAAAGAGGGCAAATGAGAGTTGGGGTGAGAGAGTATCATTAAATTTTAGGGAGAATAAAAAGATGTTTTGGAAGGAGGTAAATAAAGTGCGTAAGACAAGGGAACAAATGGGAACTTCAGTGAAGGGGGCGAATGGAGAGGTGATAACAAGTAGTGGTGATGTGAGGAGATGGAGTGAGTATTTGGAGGTTTGTTGAATGTGTTTTATGATAGAGTGGCAGATATAGGGTGTTTTGGTCAAGGTGGTGTGCAAAGTGAGAGGGTTAGGGAGAATGATTTGGTAGACAGAGGAGAGGTAGTAAAAGCTTTGCGGAAGATGAAAGCCGACAAGGCAGCGGGTTTGGATGGTATTACAGTGGAATTTATTAAAAAGGGGGTGACTGTATTGTTGACTGGTTGGTAAGGTTATTTAATGTATGTATGACTCATGGTGAGGTGCCTGAGGATTGCCGGAATGCTTGCATAGTGCCATTGTACAAAGGCAAAGGGGATAAAAGTGAGTGTTCAAATTACAGAGGTATAAGTTTGTTGAGTATTCCTGGTAAATTATATGGGAGGGTATTGATTGAGAGGGTGAAGGCATGTACAGAGCATCAGATTGGGGAAGAGCAGTGTGGTTTCAGAAGTGGTAGAGGATGTGTGGATCAGGTGTTTGCTTTGAAGAATGTATGTGAGAAATACTTAGAAAAGCAAATGGATTTGTATGTAGCATTTATGGATCTGGAGAAGGCATATGATAGAGTTGATAGAGATGCTCTGTGGGAGGTATTAAGAATATATGGTGTGGGAGGCAAGTTGTTAGAAACAGTGAAAAGTTTTTATCGAGGATATAAGGCATGTGTATGTGTAGGAAGAGAGGAAAGTGATTGGTTCTCAGTAAATGTTGGTTTGCGGCAGGGGTTCTCCATGGTTGTTTAATTTGTTTATGGATGGGATTGTTAGGGAGGTGAATGCAAGAGTTTTGGAGAGAGGGGCAAGTATGCAGTCTGCTGTAGATGAGAGAGCTTGGGAAGTGAGTCAGTTGTTCGCTGATGATACAGCGCTGGTGGCTGATTTGGGTGAGAAACTGCAGAAGCTGGTGACTGAGTTTGGTAAAGTATGTGAAAGAAGAAAGCTGAGAGTAAATATGAGTAAGAGCAAGGTTATTAGGTACAGTAGGGTTGAGGTACAAGTCAATTGGGAGGTAAGTTTGAATGGAGAAAAACTGGGGGAAGTGAAGTGTTTTAGATATCTGGGAGTGGATTTGGCAGCGGGTGGAACCATGGAAGCGGAAATGAATCATAGGGTGGGGGAGGGGGTGAAAGTTATGGGAGGGTTGAAGAATGTGTGGAAGTCGAGAACGTTATCTCGGAAATCAAAAATGGGTATGTTTGAAGGAATAGTGGTTCCAACAATGTTGTATGATTGCGTGGCGTGGGCTATAGATAGGGTTGTGCGGAGGAGGGTGGATGTGCTGGAAATGAGATGTTTGAGGACAATATGTGATGTGAGGTGGTTTGATCGTGTAAGTAATGAAAGGGTAAGAGAGATGTGTGGTAATAAAAAGAGCGTGGTTGAGAGAGCAGAAGAGGGTGTTTTGAAATGGTTTGGTCACATGGAGAGAATGAGTGAGGAAAGATTGACAAAGAGGATATATGTGTCAGAGGTGGAGGGAACGAGGAGAAGTAGGAGACCAAATTGGAGGTGGAAAGATGGAGTGAAAAAGATTTTGAGTGATCGGGGCCTGAACATGCAGGAGGGTGAGGTGCGTGCAAGGAATAGAGTGAATTGGAACGATGTGGTATACCGGGGTCGACGTGCTGTCAATGGATTGAACCCTGGGCTTGTGAAGCGTCTAGGGTAAACCATGGAAAGTTGTGTGGGGCCTGGATGTGGAAGGGGAGCTGTGGTTTCGGTGCATTATACATGACAGCTAGAGACTGAGTGTGAACGAATGGGGCCTTTGTTGTCTTTTCCTAGCGCTACCTCGCGTACATGCGGGGAGAGGGATTTGTTATTTCATGTGTGGCGGGGTGGCGATGGGAATGAATAAAGGCAGACAGTATGAATTATGTACATGTGTATAATATATGTATGTGTCTGTGTGTGTATATATATGTGTACATTGAGATGTATGGGTATGTATATTTGCGTGTGTGGACGTGTATGTATATACATGTGTATGGGGGTGGGTTGGGCCATTCTTTCGCCTGTTTCCTTGCGCTACCTCGCTAACGCGGGAGACAGCGACAAAGCAAAAGAAAATAATGAATAAATAATAAACAACTACACTCAAGGCCGTCGAACATACAAACAAATACATGCACAACTACACACACACACACACACACACACACACACACACACACACACATACACACACACACACACCGCGAAACATAAACAAATCCATGAACAAGCACACGAAATGAACGTAAAAAAATACACACGAGGTCAAGTGCAACACAGACCATAATGAACACAAGACCTGGACAGGTCGTCTCACAACACAGACCATAATGAACACAAGACCTGGACAGGTCGTCTCACAACACAGACCATAATGAACACAAGACCTGGACAGGTCGTCTCACAACACAGACCATAATGAACACAAGACCTGGACAGGTCGTCTCACAACACAGACCATAATGAACACAAGACCTGGACAGGTCGTCTCACAACACAGACCATAATGAACACAAGACCTGGACAGGTCGTCTCACAACACAGACCATAATGAACACAAGACCTGGACAGGTCGTCTCACAACACAGACCATAATGAACACAAGACCTGGACAGGTCGTCTCACAACACAGACCATAATGAACACAAGACCTGGACAGGTCGTCTCACAACACAGACCATAATGAACACAAGACCTGGACAGGTCGTCTCACAACACAGACCATAATGAACACAAGACCTGGACAGGTCGTCTCACAACACAGACCATAATGAACACAAGACCTGGACAGGTCGTCTCACAACACAGACCATAATGAACACAAGACCTGGACAGGTCGTCTCACAACACAGACCATAATGAACACAAGACCTGGACAGGTCGTCTCACAACACAGACCATAATGAACACAAGACCTGGACAGGTCGTCTCACAACACAGACCATAATGAACACAAGACCTGGACAGGTCGTCTCACAACACATACCGTGATGAACACAAGACCTGGACAGGTCGTCTGACAACCTAACTACGTCAAGTAAAACTTAGTTACACCAAGACAAGAAACACCTAACTACACCAAGACAAGAAACACCTAACTACACCAAGACAAGTAACACCTAACTACACCAAGACAAGTAACACCTAGCTACACTAAGACAAGTAGCACCTAACTACACCAAGACAAGTAACACCTAGCTACACCAAGACAAGTAGCACCTAACTACACGAAAACAAGTAACACCTACCTACACCAAGACAAGAAACACCTAACTACTCCAAGACAAGTAACACCTAGCTACACCAAGACAAGAAACACCTAGCTACACCAAGACAAGTAACACAGCTACACCAAGACAAGTAACACCTAGCTACACCAAGACAAGAAACACCTAGCTACACCAAGACAAGTAACACCTAGCTACACCAAGACAAGTAACACCTAGCTACACCAAGACAAGAAACACCTAGCTACACCAAGACAAGTAACACCTAGCTACACCAAGACAAGTAACACCTAGCTACACCAAGACAAGTAACACCTAGCTACACCAAGACAAGTAACACCTAGCTACACCAAGACAAGAAACACCTAGCTACACCAAGACAAGTAACACCTAGCTACACCAAGACAAGTAACACCTAACTACATCAAGACAAGTAACACCTAACTACTCCAAGACAAGTAACACCTAGCTACACCAAGACAAGTAACACCTAGCTACACCAAGACAAGTAACACCTAGCTACACCAAGACAAGTAACACCTAGCTACACCAAGACAAGTAACACCTAGCTACACCAAGACAAGTAACACCTAGCTACACCAAGACAAGTAACACCTAGCTACACCAAGACAAGTAACACCTAGCTACACCAAGACAAGTAACACCTAGCTACACCAAGACAAGTAACACCTAGCTACACCAAGACAAGTAACACCTAACTACACCAAGACAAGTAACACCTAGCTACACCAAGACAAGTAACATCTAACTACACCAAGACAAGTAACACCTAGCTACACCAAGACAAGTAACACCTAACTACACCAAGACAAGTAACACCTAGCTACACCAAGACAAGTAACACCTAGCTACACCAAGACAAGTAACACCTAACTACACCAAGACAAGTAACACCTAGCTACACCAAGACAAGTAACACCTAGCTACACCAAGACAAGTAACACCTAGCTACACCAAGACAAGTAACACCTAGCTACACCAAGACAAGTAACACCTAACTACACCAAGACAAGTAACACCTAGCTACACCAAGACAAGTAACACCTAGCTACACCAAGACAAGTAACACCTAGCTACACCAAGACAAGTAACACCTAGCTACACCAAGACAAGTAACACCTAGCTACACCAAGACAAGTAACACCTAGCTACACCAAGACAAGTAACACCTAGCTACACCAAGACAAGTAACACCTAGCTACACCAAGACAAGTAACACCTAGCTACACCAAGACAAGTAACACCTAGCTACACCAAGACAAGTAACACCTAGCTACACCAAGACAAGTAACACCTAACTACACCAAGACAAGTAACACCTAGCTACACCAAGACAAGTAACACCTAACTACACCAAGACAAGTAACACCTAGCTACACCAAGACAAGTAACACCTAGCTACACCAAGACAAGTAACACCTAACTACACCAAGACAAGTAACACCTAACTACACCAAGACAAGTAACACCTAGCTACACCAAGACAAGTAACACCTAACTACACCAAGACAAGTAACACCTAACTACACCAAGACAAGTAACACCTAACTACACCAAGACAAGTAACACCTAACTACACCAAGACAAGTAACACCTAACTACACCAAGACAAGTAACACCTAACTACACCAAGACAAGTAACACCTAACTACACCAAGACAAGTAACACCTAACTACTCCAAGACAAGTAACACCTAGCTACACCAAGACAAGTAACACCTAGCTACACCAAGACAAGTAACACCTAGCTACTCCAAGACAAGTAACACCTAGCTACACCAAGACAAGTAACACCTAGCTACACCAAGACAAGTAACACCTAGCTACACCAAGACAAGTAACACCTAGCTACACCAAGACAAGTAACACCTAGCTACACCAAGACAAGTAACACCTAACTACACCAAGACAAGTAACACCTAGCTACACCAAGACAAGTAACACCTAGCTACACCAAGACAAGTAACACCTAGCTACACCAAGACAAGTAACACCTAGCTACACCAAGACAAGTAACACCTAGCTACACCAAGACAAGTAACACCTAGCTACACCAAGACAAGTAACACCTAACTACACCAAGACAAGTAACACCTAACTACACCAAGACAAGTAACATCTAGCTACACCAAGACAAGTAACACCTAGCTACACCAAGACAAGTAACACCTAGCTACACCAAGACAAGTAACACCTAGCTACACCAAGACAAGTAACACCTAGCTACACCAAGACAAGTAACACCTAGCTACACCAAGACAAGTAACACCTAGCTACACCAAGACAAGTAACACCTAGCTACACCAAGACAAGTAACACCTAGCTACACCAAGACAAGTAACACCTAACTACTCCAAGACAAGTAACACCTAACTACTCCAAGACAAGTAACACCTAGCTACACCAAGACAAGTAACACCTAGCTACACCAAGACAAGTAACACCTAATTACACCAAGACAAGTAACACCTAGCTACACCAAGACAAGTAACACCTAGCTACACCAAGACAAGTAACACCTAGCTACACCAAGACAAGTAACACCTAGCTACACTAAAACAAGTAACACCTAGCTACACCAAGACAAGTAACACCTAGCTACACCAAGACAAGTAACACCTAGCTACACCAAGACAAGTAACACCTAGCTACACCAAGACAAGTAACACCTAGCTACACCAAGACAAGTAACACCTAGCTACACCAAGACAAGTAACACCTAGCTACACCAAGACAAGTAACACCTAACTACACCAAGACAAGTAACACCTAGCTACACCAAGACAAGTAACACCTAGCTACACTAAGACACTTGCATTATTTCCCTGCAAAAATCGTCCAAATGCCTCTCTCTTCTCTTTCACTAATAATCTTACTTCATCCCACCACTCACTACCCTTTCTAATCTGCCCACCTCCCACGCTTCTCATGCCACAAGCATCTTTTGAAAAAGCCATCACTGCTTCCCTAAATACATTCCATTCCTCCCCCACTCCCCTTACGTCCTTTGTTCTCACCTTTTTCCATTCTGTACTCAGCTCTCCTGGTACTTCCTCACGCAAGTCTCCTTCCCAAGCTCACTTACTCTCACCACTCTCTTCACCCCAACATTCTCTCTTCTTTTCTGAAAACCTCTACAAATCTTCACTTTCGCCTCCACAAGATGATGATCAGACATCCCTCCAGTTGCACCTCTCAGCACATTAACATCCAAAAGTCTCTCTTTCGCGCGCCTATCAGTTAGCACGTAATCCAAGAACGCTATCTGGCCATCTATCCTACTTACATACGTATACTTATGTATATATCTCTTTTTAAACCAGGTATTCCCAATCACCAGTCCTTTTTCAGCACATAAATCTACAAGCTCGTCACCATTTCCACTTACAACACTGAACACACCATGTACACCAATTATTCCCTCAACTGCCACATTACTCACCTTTGCATTCAAATCACCCATCACTATAACCCGGTCTCGTGCATCAAAACTACTAACACACTCACTCAGTTGCTTCCAAAACACTTGCCTCTCATGATCTTTCTTCTCATGCACAGGTGCATATGCACCAATAATCACCCATATCTCTCCAACCACTTTCAGTTTTACCCATATCAATCTAGAGTTTACTTTCTTACACTCTACCACATACTCCCACAACTCCTGTTTCAGGAGTATTGCTACTCCTTCCCTTGCTCTTGTCCTCTCACTAACCCCTGACTTTACTCCCCAGACATTCCCAAACCACTCTTCCCCTTTACCCTTGAGCTTCGTTTCACTCAGAGCCAAAACATCCAGGTTCCTTTCCTCAAACATACTACCTATCTCTCCTTTTTTCACATCTTGGTTACATCCACACACATTTAGACACCCCAGTCTGAGCCTTCGAGGAGGATGAGCACTCCCCGCGTGACTCCTTCTTCTGTTTCCCATTTTAGAAAGTTAAAATACAAGTCCACGGGGAAAATGAAACACGATAAGTTCCCATCATTTTCCCGTGGACTCATAAGAATATCTTGATCACGCGCAAAATTGTGATCCTTTCCGTTATATATATATATATATATATATATATATATATATATATATATATATATATATATATATATATATATATATATATATATTTCTTTTTATACTTTGTCGCTGTCTCCCGCGTTTGCGAGGTAGCGCAAGGAAACAGACGAAAGAAATGGCCCAACCCCCCCCCATACACATGTATATACATACGTCCACACACGCAAATATACATACCTACACAGCTTTCCATGGTTTACCCCAGACGCTTCACATGCCTTGATTCAATCCACTGACAGCACGTCAGCCCCGGTATACCACATCGCTCCAATTCACTC
This sequence comes from Panulirus ornatus, assembly GCF_036320965.1. Lineage (NCBI taxonomy): Eukaryota > Metazoa > Arthropoda > Malacostraca > Decapoda > Palinuridae > Panulirus > Panulirus ornatus. The sequence goes on along the minus strand of NC_092230.1, from coordinate 50,485,200 downwards.
TATTCCTTGCCCTCCTTTCACCCTCCTGCATGTTCAGGCCCCGATCACACAAAATCTTTTTCACTCCATCTTTCCACCTCCAATTTGGTCTCCCTCTTCTCCTTGTTCCTTCCACCTCCGACACATATATCCTCTTGGTCAATCTTTCCTCACTCATTCTCTCCATGTGCCCAAACCATTTCAAAACACCCTCTTCTGCTCTCTCAACCACGCTCTTTTTATTTCCACACCTCTCTCTTACCCTTACGTTACTCACTCGATCAAACCACCTCACACCACACATTGTCCTCAAACATCTCATTTCCAGCACATCCATCCTCCTGCGCACAACTCTATCCATATATATATATATATATATATATATATATATATATATATATATATATATATATATATATATATATATATATTTATATATGAACAGACATCAAGAAAAGGTGACCACTTACCGTCACCCTAACGTGTGGTCTGACGTACTGGACAAAGACAAAACCTCCCCCGTACAGTACAACACGAGGGGTCACACCAGTGTACAACTCCCTCCCCGTACAGTACAACACGAGGGGTCACACCAGTGTACAACTCCCTCCCAGTACAGTACAACACGAGGGTTCACACCAGTGTACAACTCCCTCCCCGTACAGTACAACACGAGGGGTCACACCAGTGTACAACTCCCTCCCCGTACAGTACAACACGAGGGGTCACACCAGTGTACAACTCCCTCCCAGTACAGTACAACACGAGGGTTCACACCAGTGTACAACTCCCTCCCCGTACAGTACAACACGAGGGGTCACACCAGTGTACAACTCCCTCCCAGTACAGTACAATACGAGGGGTCACACCAGTGTACAACTCCCTCCCAGTACAGTACAACACGAGGGGTCATACCAGTGTACAACTCCCTCCCAGTACAGTACAACACGATGGGTCACACCAGTGTACAACTCCCTCCCAGTACAGTACAACACGAGGGGTCACACCAGTGTACAACTCCCTCACCGTACAGTACAACACGAGGGGTCACACCAGTGTACAACTCCCTCCCAGTACAGTACAATACGAGGGGTCACACCAGTGTACAACTCCCTCCCAGTACAGTACAATACGAGGGGTCACACCAGTGTACAACTCCCTCCCAGTACAGTACAATACGAGGGGTCACACCAGTGTACAACTCCCTCCCAGTACAGTACAACACGAGGGGTCACACCAGTGTACAACTCCCTCCCAGTACAGTACAACACGAGGGGTCACACCAGTGTACAACTCCCTCCCCGTACAGTACAACACGAGGGGTCATACCAGTGTACAACTCCCTCCCAGTACAGTACAACACGATGGGTCACACCAGTGTACAACTCCCTCCCAGTACAGTACAACACGAGGGGTCACACCAGTGTACAACTCCCTCACCGTACAGTACAACACGAGGGGTCACACCAGTGTACAACTCCCTCCCAGTACAGTACAACACGAGGGGTCACACCAGTGTACAACTCCCTCCCAGTACAGTACAACACGAGGGGTCACACCAGTGTACAACTCCCTCCCAGTACAGTACAATACGAGTGATTACACCAGTGTACAACTCCCTCCCCGTACAGTACAACACGAGGGATTACACCAGTGTACAACTCCCTCCCAGTACAGTACAACACGAGGGATTACACCGGTGTACAACTCCCTCCCCGCACAGTAAAAGACAAGTGGCCATACCCATGTACATCTCCCTCCCCGTAAAGTGCAAGACAAGGGGTCACACCAGTGTACAACTCCATCCTCGTACTGTATAAGACAAGGGGTCACACCAGTGTACATCTCCCTCCCCCTACAGTACAAGACAAGAGGTCACACCAGTGTGCAACTCTCCCCGTACAGTACAAGACAAGGGGTCACACCAGTGTAGACCTGCCTCCCCGTACAGTACAAGGACAAGGGTCACACCAGTGTAGACCTGCCTCCCCGTACAGTACAAGACAAGGGTCACACCAGTGTGCAACTCTCTCCCCGTACAGTACAAGGCAAGGGGTCACACCAGTGTAGACCTGCCTCCCCGTACAGTACAAGACAAGGGTCACACCAGTGTAGACCTGCCTCCCCGTACAGTACAAGACAAGGGTCACACCAGTGTAGACCTCCCTCCCCGTACAGTACAAGACAAGGGCCACACCAGTGTAGACCTCCCTCCCCGTACAGTACAAGACAAGGGCCACACCAGTGTAGACCTCCCTCCCTGTACAGTACAAGACAAGGGTCACACCAGTGTAGACCTCCCTCCCTGTACAGTACAAGACAAGGGTCACACCAGTGTAGACCTCCCTCCCCGTACAGTACAAGACAAGGGTCACACCAGTGTAGACCTCCCTCCCTGTACAGTACAAGACAAGGGCCACACCAGTGTAGACCTCCCTCCCCGTACAGTACAAGACAAGGGCCACACCAGTGTAGACCTCCCTCCCTGTACAGTACAAGACAAGGGTCACACCAGTGTAGACCTCCCTCCCTGTACAGTACAAGACAAGGGTCACACCAGTGTAGACCTCCCTCCCCGTACAGTACAAGACAAGGGCCACACCAGTGTAGACCTCCCTCCCTGTACAGTACAAGACAAGGGCCACACCAGTGTAGACCTCCCTCCCCGTACAGTACAAGACAAGGGTCACACCAGTGTAGACCTCCCTCCCTGTACAGTACAAGACAAGGGTCACACCAGTGTAGACCTCCCTCCCCGTACAGTACAAGACAAGGGCCACACCAGTGTAGACCTGCCTCCCCGTACAGTACAAGACAAGGGTCACACCAGTGTAGACCTCCCTCCCCGTACAGTACAAGACGAGGGTCACACCAGTGTAGACCTCCCTCCCTGTACAGTACAAGACAAGGGTCACACCAGTGTAGACCTCCCTCCCTGTACAGTTCAAGACAAGGGCCACACCAGTGTAGACCTCCCTCCCTGTACAGTACAAGACAAGGGTCACACCAGTGTAGACCTCCCTCCCTGTACAGTTCAAGACAAGGGCCACACCAGTGTAGACCTCCCTCCCTGTACAGTACAAGACAAGGGTCACACCAGTGTAGACCTCCCTCCCCGTACAGTACAAGACAAGGGTCACACCAGTGTAGACCTCCCTCCCTGTACAGTACAAGACAAGGGTCACACCAGTGTAGACCTCCCTCCCTGTACAGTTCAAGACAAGGGCCACACCAGTGTAGACCTCCCTCCCTGTACAGTACAAGACAAGGGTCACACCAGTGTAGACCTCCCTCCCTGTACAGTTCAAGACAAGGGCCACACCAGTGTAGACCTCCCTCCCTGTACAGTACAAGACAAGGGCCACACCAGTGTAGACCTCCCTCCCTGTACAGTACAAGACAAGGGCCACACCAGTGTAGACCTCCCTCCCTGTACAGTACAAGACAAGGGTCACACCAGTGTAGACCTCCCTCCCTGTACAGTTCAAGACAAGGGCCACACCAGTGTAGACCTCCCTCCCTGTACAGTACAAGACAAGGGCCACACCAGTGTAGACCTCCCTCCCTGTACAGTACAAGACAAGGGCCACACCAGTGTAGACCTGCCTCCCCGTACAGTACAAGACAAGGGTCACACCAGTGTAGACCTCCCTCCCTGTACATTTCAAGACATGGGTCTCAGCTGTGTAGACCTTACACTACAAGAGATAGGTCACAGCTGAGTAGAACTCCCTCCCTATACAGTACAACACGTGAGGTCACACATGTTTAGAACTAACCCGCAGAGTACAATGGATAGGTCACATCTATGTAGAACTCCCTCCCCATAGAGCACACGACATGGGGTCACACCTGTTTAGAACTTCCTCCCCATACAGTACAAGGGATGGGGGTCGCGCCACTGTACAACTCCCTCTTCATACAGTTTAAGAGGGGGTCACACCAGTGTAGAGCTCTTTCCCCGTACAGTACAAGAGAAGGTCACACCAGAGTAGAACTCTCTCCTCGTACGGTAGAAGAGATTGGCCATACCAGTGTACAACTCCCCTTAAAGTATGAGACACTGGGTCACACCTGTTAAGAACTCCCTCCCCGTAGAGTACAAGGGATGGGGGGTCACAGCTATGTAGAACTCCCTCCCGTACAGTGCAAGACATGGGGTCACACTTATTTAGAACTCCCTCCCCATACAGTTCCAGGGATAGGATAATAACAGTATAGAACTCCCTCCCCATACTGAATAAGAAATAGGGTCACACCAGTGTAGAACTCCCCCTCCGTACTGTTCAAGAGATGGGGGTCAAACCAGTGTAGAACTTACTCCCCGTGCAGTACAAGAGGGGGTAACACCAGTGTAGAACTCCCTCTCCGTGCTGTAGAAGAGATGAGCCTTACCAATGTAGAACTCTCTCCCCACACAGTATGAGGCATGGGGTCATACCAGGGCAGAACTCCCCGTACAGCACAAAAGAAAGGGTCACATCAGCATAGAACACCCTCACAGTACAAGAGATGGGGTCACGCCAGTGTAGACTTCCCTCCGTACAGTAAAAGAGATAGGGACTCCACAAGTGTAGAACTGCCTCCTCGTACAGTACAAGAGTGCGTCACATCATTGTAGAACTCCCTTCCCGTATAGTACGAGATGGGGGTCACACCAGAGTAAAACCTTCCGTGCAGTAACAGAGATGGGATCCCACCAGTGTAGAATTCCCTCGCCATACTGTACAAGACACTGGGTCACACCATTGTAGAACTCCCTCCCCGTACAGTAAAAAAGATGGGATCACACCAGTGTAGAACTCTTCCCGTACTGTACCAGAAAGTGGGTCACACCAGTGTAAAACTCCCTCCCCGTACAGTACAAGAGATGGTGCCCCACCAGTGTACAACTCCCTCCCCGTACAGTACAAGAGATGGTGCCCCACCAGTGTACAACTCCCTCCCCGTACAGTGCAAGAGATGGGGCCCCACCATTGTACAACTCCCTCCCCGTATAGTACAAGAGATGGGGCCCCACCAGTATACAACTCCCTCCCCGTATAGTACAAGAGATGGGGCCCCACCATTGTACAACTCCCTCCCCGTACAGTACAAGAGATGGTGCCCCACCAGTGTACAACTCCCTCCCCGTATAGTACAAGAGATGGGGCCCCACCAGTGTACAACTCCATCCCCGTATATTACAAGAGATGGGGCCCTACCATTGTACAACCCCCTCCCCGTACAGTACAAGAGATGGTGCCCCACCAGTGTACAACTCCCTCCCCGTATAGTACAAGAGATGGGGCCCCACCAGTGTACAACTCCATCCCCGTATAGTACAAGAGATGGGGCCCCACCATTGTACAACTCCCTCCCCGTATAGTACAAGAGATGGGGCCCCACCATTGTACAACTCCCTCCCCGTACAGTACAAGAGATGGGGCCCCACCATTGTACAACTCCCTCCCCGTACAGTACAAGAGATGGGGCCCCATCAGTCTAGAACTCCCTCCCTGTACAGTATAAGACATGGGGTCACCAGTGTAGAACTCTTTCGCCGTACTGTACAAGAGATTGGGGTCACACCCGTGTAGAACTCACCATGATCTGGAAGGGGAATCACACCAGTATAGAACTCCTCGTACTATACAAGAGAGGGGATGATACCAATGTAGACTTGTCTCCCCGTAAAATAGATGGGGCCCCACCAGTGCAGAGCTCCCTCCCTGTACAGTACAAGAGATGGGGTCTAGTACACTGTCCAGCCACAATGAGGGGAAGGTCCAGTACCCTGGCCAGCCTCGTTGAGGGGAAGGTACAGTACCCTGGCCAGCCTCACAGAGGGGAAGGTCCAGTACCGTGGTCAGCCACAGTGAGGGAAGGCCTAGTACCCTGGCCAGCCTCACTGAGGGGAAGGTCCAGTACCCTGGCCAGCCACAGTGAGGGGAAGGTACAGTACCCTGGCCAGCCTCGTTGAGGGGAAGGTCCAGTACCCTGGCCAGTCACAGTGAGGGGAAGGTACAGTACCCTGGCCAGCCTCACTGAGGGGAAGGTCCAGTACCCTGGTCAGCCACAGTGAGGGGAGGCCTAGTACCCTGGCCAGCCTCACTGAGGGGAAGGTCCAGTACCCTGGCCAGCCACAGTGAGGGGAAGGTACAGTGCCCTAGCCAGCCTCACTGAGGGAAAGGTCCAGTACCCTGGCCAGCCACAGTGAGGGGAAGGTACAGTACCCTGGGCAGCCACAGTGAGGGGAAGGCCTAGTACCCTGGCCAGCCTCACTGAGGGGAAGGTCCAGTACCCTGGCCAGCCACAGTGAGGGGAAGGTACAGTACCCTGGCCAGCCACAGTGAGGGGAAGGTATAGTACCCTGGCCAGCCTCACTGAGGGGAAGGTACAGTACCCTGGGCAGCCACAGTGAGGGGAAGGCACAGTACCCTGGCCAGCCACAGTGAGGGGAAGGTACAGTACCCTGGTCAGCCACAGTGAGGGAAGGCCTAGTACCCTGGCCAGCCTCACTGAGGGGAAGGTCCAGTACCCTGGCCAGCCACAGTGAGGGGAAGGTTTAGTACCCTGGCCAACCTCACTGAGGGGAAGGTACAATACTCTGGCTAGCCACAGTGAGGGGAAGGTACAGTACCCTGGCCAGCCTCACTGAGAGGAAGGTACAGTACCCTGGCCAGCCACAGTGAGGGGAAGGTACAGTACCCTGGCCAGCCTCACCGAGGGGAAGGTACAGTACCCTGGCCAGCCACAGTGAGGGGAAGGTACAGTGCCCTGGCCAGCCACAGTGAGGGGAAGGTCCAGTACCCTGGCCAGCCACAGTGAGTGGAAGGTCCAGTACCCTGGCCAGCCACAGTGAGGGGAAGGTCCAGTACCCTGGCCAGCCTCACTGAGGGGAAGGTACAGTACCCTGGCCAGCCACAGTGAGGGGAAGGTCCAGTACCCTGGCCAGCCTCACTGAGGGGAAGGTCCAGTACCCGGGCCAGCCACAGTGAGGGGAAGGTCCAGTACCCTGGCCAGCCACAGTGAGGGGAAGGTCCAGTACCCTGGCCAGCCACAGTGAGGGGAAGGTCCAGTACCCTGGCCAGCCTCACTGAGGGGAAGGTCCAGTACCCTGGCCAGCCACAGTGAGGGAAAGGTACAGTACCCTGGCCAGCCACAGTGAGGGGAAGGTACAGTACCCTGGCCAGCCACAGTGAGGGGAAGGTCCAGTACCCTGGCCAGCCACAGTGAGGGAAAGGTACAGTACCCTGGCCAGCCACAGTGGGGGGAAGGTCCAGTACCCTGGCCAGCCACAGTGAGGGGAAGGTCCAGTACCCTGGCCAGCCACAGTGAGGGGAAGTTCCAGTACCCTGGCCAGCCACAGTGAGGGGAAGGTCCAGTACCCTGGCCAGCCACAGTGAGGGGAAGGTTCAGTACCCTGGCCAGCCACAGTGAGGGGAAGGTCCAGTACCCTGGCCAGCCACAGTGAGGGGAAGGTCCAGTACCCTGGCCAGTCACAGTGAGGGGAAGGTCCAGTACCCTGGCCAGCCACAGTGAGGGGAAGGTCCAGTACCCTGGCCAGCCACAGTGAGGGGAAGGTCCAGTACCCTGGCCAGCCACAGTGAGGGGAAGGTCCAGTACCCTGGCCAGCCACAGTGAGGGGAAGGTCCAGTACCCTGGCCAGCCACAGTGAGGGGAAGGTCCAGTACCCTGGCCAGCCACAGTGAGGGGAAGGTCCAGTACCCTGGCCAGCCACAGTGAGGGGAAGGTCCAGTACCCTGGCCAGCCACAGTGAGGGAAAGGTACAGTACCCTGGCCAGCCACAGTGAGGGGAAGGTCCAGTACCCTGGCCAGCCACAGTGAGGGGAAGGTCCAGTACCCTGGCCAGCCACAGTGGGGGGAAGGTCCAGTACCCTGGTCAGCTACAGTGAGGGGAAGGTCCAGTACCCTGGCCAGCCACAGTGAGGGGAAGGTCCAGTACCCTGGCCAGCCACAGTGAGGGGAAGGTCCAGTACCCTGGCCAGCCTCACTGAGGGGAAGGTACAGTACCCTGGCCAGCCACAGTGAGGGGAAGGTACAGTACCCTGGCCAGCCACAGTGAGGGGAAGGTCCAGTACCCTGGCCTGCCACAGTGAGGGGAAGGTTCAGTACCCTGGCCAGCCACAGTGAGGGGAAGGTCCAGTACCCTGGCCAGCCACAGTGAGGGAAAGGTACAGTACCCTGGCCAGCCAGAGTGAGGGGAAGGTCCAGTACCCTGGCCAGCCACAGTGAGGAGAAGGTCCAGTACCCTGGCCAGCCACAGTGAGGGGAAGGTCCAGTACCCTGGTCAGCTACAGTGAGGGGAAGGTCCAGTGCCCTGGCCAGCCACAGTGAGGGGAAGGTCCAGTACCCTGGCCAGCCACAGTGAGGGGAAGGTCCAGTACCCTGGCCAGCCTCACTGAGGGGAAGGTCCAGTACCCTGGCCAGCCACAGTGAGGGGAAGGTCCAGTACCCTGGCCAGCCACAGTGAGGGGAAGTTCCAGTACCCTGGCCAGCCACAGTGAGGGGAAGGTCCAGTACCCTGGCCAGCCACAGTGAGGGGAAGGTCCAGTACCCTGGCCAGCCTCACTGAGGGGAAGGTCCAGTACCCTGGCCAGCCACAGTGAGGGGAAGGTCCAGTACCCTGGCCAGCCACAGTGAGGGGAAGGTACAGTACCCTGGCCAGCCACAGTGAGGGGAAGGTCCAGTACCCTGGCCAGCCACAGTGAGGGGAAGGTACAGTACCCAGTGGTGAGGGGTCGGCAGGTACAGGTGTAGTGAAACATTAAGAATGGTCAGGACTTACTGCCAGGTGGGAGGCTACTTGAGCCAAGGTGTTGAGCCTGACGTCCCTGCAGATGTCAGCCTCAGGGTCAGCTCGCGGACTTGCCAGCGGGATGGTGGCAGCTCCTGACCTCTTGCCTTGAGGCACCCAGGAGCGGGAGAAGGTGATCTGTGCCATGGTGGGGCCCAGAGCCAGGCACAAGACAGCTGTCATCACTTGCCAGCCTACCATCATGTGCCGCTGTGGTGCTGGAGGAGGTGGAGGTGGTGGAGTGCTGGTGTGTCTAGCTGGACGTTCCAGGCTGGACTTGTGGCAGCGCCTCACCTGCCTCACCTTATATATAGTGGCTCTCCTCCCTGTAGGCCCCGCCTACTGTCACCTTATTGGCTGATAATCTTGCACGGTCGAGTTGCTGCCCCGCCCACAGGCACGCCTACAGATACACCCACAGGCACGCCCACACACCACCCACAGACACCCACACATCACCCACATACACACCCACAAGCACACCCACACCACCCACAGACACAAATCGCCCACAGGTACACCCTTGAATTACTCACAGGTACACCTGCACATCACCCACAGACACACCCGTACAACACCCACATGCATACCCATAAATCACCCACACACCACCAACAGGCACACCCACACATCACCTACAATCACACCCACATATCACCTACAAGCACACCCACACACCACCCAAAGGCATATCCACACATCACCCACAGGCAAACCCACACATCACCCACAAGCACACCCACATATCACCTACAAGCACACCCACACACCACCCACAGGCACATCCACACATCACCCACAGGCACCCCCACAACCACCCACAGGTTCACCCACAAGCACACCCACACCACCCGCAAGCACACCCACACACCACTCACAGGCACACCCAAACACCTCCTACAGGCACATCCACACATCACCCACAGGCACACCTACACATCACCCACAAGCACACCCATATATCACCCACAGGCACACCCACATCACCCACAGGCACACCCACAGGCACACCCACACACCACCCACAGGCATACCCACACATCGCCCACAGGTACACACCCTTAAATTACCTACAGCTACACCTCACATCACCCACACATCACCCACATGCATACCCATAAATGACCCACACACCACCAACAGGCACACCCACACATCACCTACAATCACACCAACATATCATCTACAAGCATACCCACACACCACTCAGAGGCATATCCACACATCACCCACAGGCAAACCCACACACCACCCACAGGCACATCCACACATCACCCACAGGCACACCCACACACGAACCACAGGCACATCCACACATCACCCACCGGCACACCCATAAATCACTAACAGGCACACCCACACATCACCCACAGGCACATCCATAACCACCCACAGGCACACCTACACATCACCTACAAGCACACCCACAGACCACCCACAAGCACACTTACACATAACCCACAGGCACATCCACACATCAACCACAAGCACACCCACATATCACAAACAGGCACACCCACACATCACTCACAGGCACACCCACACATAACCCACAGGTACACCCACACACCACACACAGGCACACCCACACATCACCCACAGGCACATCCACACACCACCCACAGGCACACCCACACACCACACACAGGCACACCCACACATCATCCACAGGCACACCCACATATCACCCACAGGCACACCCACAGGCACACCCAGACATCAACCACAGGCACATCCACACCACCCACAGGCACACCCAAACACCACCCACAGGCACACCCAAACACCACCCACAGGCACACCCACACCACCCACAGGCACACCCACACACCACACACAGGCACATCCACACATCATCCACAGGCACACGCACACACCACTCATAGACACGCAAACACACCACACACAGACACAGACACATCCACACGTCACCCACAGACACACCCACATATTACCCACAGGCACACCCACACCACCCACAGGCACATCCAGACATCACCCACAGGCACACCCAGACATCACCCACAGGCACACCCCAGACATCACCCACAGGCAAACCCACACCACCCACAGGCACATCCAAACATCACCCACAGGCACACCCAGACATCACCCACAGGCACACCCCAGACATCACCCACAGGCACACCCAGACATCACCCACAGGCACACCCCAGACATCACCCACAGGCAAACCCACACCACCCACAGGCACATCCAAACATCACCCACAGGCACACCCAGACATCACCCACAGGCACACCCCAGACATCACCCACAGGCACACCCAGACATCACCCACAGGCACACCCAAACACCACCAACAGGCACACCCACACACCAACTACAGGTGGAAAGATGGAGTGAAAAAGATTTTGAGTGATCGGGGCCTGAACATGCAGGAGGGTGAAAAGCGTGCAAGAAATAGAGTGAATTGGATCGATGTGGTATACCGGGGTGGACGTGCTGTCAGTGGATTGAATCAGGGCATGTGAAGCGTCTGGGGTAAACCATGGAAAGTTGTGTGGGGCCTGGATGTGGAAAGAGAGCTGTGGTTTCGGTGCATTATACATGACAGGTAGAGACTGAGTGTGAACGAATGTGGCCTTTGTTGTCTCTTCCTAGCGCTACCTCGCGCGCGTGTGGGGGGAGGGGGGGGGGGGTTGTCATTTCATGTGTGGCGAGGTGGCGACGAGAATGAATAAGGGCAGACTATGAATTATGTACATGTGTATATATGTATATGTCTGTGTGTGTATATTGTATACGTTGCGATGTATAGGTATGTATATGTGCGTGTGTGGACGTGTATGTATATACATGTGTATGTAGGTGGGCTGGGCCATTCTTTCATCTGTTCCTTGCGCTACCTCGTTAACGTGGAGGACAGCGACAAAGTATAATAATATAAAAAAAAAATATTTATGTCTCAGGACGTGTCTGATCTTAGTACAAACTTGGTGAATATTGTGTTGTTACAACACCCAGACCAGCACCACACCAGACCAGACCAGCACCACACCACACCACACCAGACAGGACCCAGACCAGCACCAACCAGACCAGCACCATACCACCCAGGCACCACACCACTCCAGACCAGCACTACACCACACCACACCACAACCAGACCAGACCAGCACTACACCACACCACACCACACCAGACCAGACCAGCACCACACCAGACCAGCACTCATTCCCACACCACACCACACCAGACCAGACCAGCACCACACAAGCACCACACCACACAGACCCAGACGCACACACACACCAACCAGGCACCAGACCAACCAGCACCACACCACACCAGACCAGACCAGGACCAGACAGCACCACACCAGACCAGCACCATACCACACAGAACCACACCACACCAGACCAGCACCACACCAGCACCACACCAGACCAGACCAGCACCACACCACACCACACCACACCACACCAGACCAGCACACACCAGCACCACACCAGACCAGCACTACACCACACCAGACCACACCACACCAGCACCTACACCAGACCAGCACCACACCACACCACACCAGCCCACACACTCAACACTACACCACACCAGCAACCACACCACACACCAGCACTACACCACACCAGCACCACACCACATCCAGCACTACACCACAACCAGCACCAACCACTACACACCACACCTACACCAGCACCACACCACACAGCACTACACCACACCAGCACCACACACACAGCGACCACTACCACACCAGCACTACACCACACCAGGACTACACACACGAGCACCACACCACACCAGCACTACACCCACACCCCCAGCACTACACCACACCAGCACCACACCACACCAGCACTACACCACCAGCACTACACCACACCAGCAACAACACCACACCAGCAACCACACCACACTGCACACACCACAACCACACTACACACTCCAGACCAGCACAACCAACACCTCATCAGCATAACACACAACACCAGCACCACACAACACACACAGCACCACAACACACCAGCACACACCACACCAGCACTACACCACACCACACCAGCACTACACCAGACCAGCACCACACCAGACCAGCACTACACCACACCAGCACTACACCACACCAGCACTACACCACACCACACCAGCACACACCACACCAGCACTACACCAGACCAGCACTACACCACACCAGCACCACACCACACCAGCACCACACCACACCAGACCAGACCAGCACCACACCACACCAGCACCAGCACTACACCAGACCAGCACTACACCACACCAGCACCACACCACACCAGCACCACACCACACCAGCACCACACCACACCAGCACTACACCACACCAGCACTACACCAGACCAGCACCACACCACACCAGCACCTACACCACACCAGCACCACACCACACCAGCACCACACCACAGCACCACACCACACCAGCACCACACCAGACCAGCACTACACCACACCAGCACCACACCAGACCAGCACACACCACGACCAGCACCACACCACACCAGCACCTCACCACACCAGCACCTACACCACACCAGCACCACACCACACAACCACCACACCACACCACACCACACCAACCACCCACACACACCACACCCACACCACACCACACCACACCCACAACCACCACACCACACCAACAGCACCTACCAACCACCACACCACACCACACACACCAGCACACACAACCGACCACACCACCACCACAACCACAACACCACACCACACCACACCACACCACACCACACCAACCACACCACACCACACCAACCACCAGCACACACCAAACCAGCACACCCACACCACACACACCACACCAAAACACCACACCAACCACACCCAGCACCACACCACCCAGCACCACACCCACACCAACCAGCACCCACACAACCAGCACCACCCACACCAACCAGCACCACACCAACACAAAACCAGACCAGCACCACACCACACCAACACCAACACACCAGACACACCACACAAACCACACACACCACACCACACCAGCACCACAACACCAGACCAGCACCACACCACACCACACCCCACCCACACCAACCAGCACAACACCCACCACCAGACCACACACACACAACCAGACCAAACCACACCACACCACACCAGCACCAACCACACCAGACCACACCACACCACACCAGACCGCACCACACCACACCAGCACCAACCATACCACAACACACACCAGCCAACCAGACACCACACCACACCAGCACCAACCAGACCAGCACACACCAGACCAACCAACCAGACACACCACACCAACCAACCAGCACCACACCACACCACACCATACCAGACCAGCATACACCACACAGACAACCACACCACACCACACAAGCACCATACAACACCCACAACACACACACCACAACCAGCACCACACCACCAACCAGCACCACACCACACCACACCAACCACACCAACAGCACATACCACATCAGACCAGCACCATACCACACCAGACCAACACCACACCAGCACCACACCAGACCAGCACCACACCACACCAGCACCATACCAGACCAGCACTACACCACACCAGACCAGACCAGCACCACACCACACCAGCACCACACCACACCAGCACTACACCACACCAGCACTACACCAGACCAGCACCACACCACACCAGCACCACACCACACCAGCACCACACCACACCAGCACCTACACCAGACCAGCACCACACCACACCAGCACCACACCACACCAGCACCACACCACACCAGCACTCACACCAGACCAGCACCACACCACACCAGCACTACACCAGACCAGCACCACACCACACCAGCACCACACCACACCAGCACTACACCACACCAGCACCACACCACACCAGCACCACACCACACCAGCACTACACCACACCAGCACTACACCACACCAGCACCACACCACACCAGCACCACACCACACCAGCACTACACCACACCAGCACCACACCACACCAGCACCACACCACACCTAGTACCACACCACACCACACCAGCACCACACCAGACCAGCACCACACCACACCAGCACTACACCACACCAGCACCACACCAGACCAGCACCACACCACACCAGCACTACACCAGACCAGCACTACACCACACCAGCACTACACTCAGACCAGCACCACACCACGACCAGCACTACACCACACCTAGCACCACACCACACCAGCCACCTACACCAGACCAGCACCACACCACACCAGCACCACACCACACCAGCACTACACCACACCAGCACCACACCAGACCAGCACTACACCAGACCATCACCACCACCACACACCACACCTGCACACATCAGACCAGCAGCCACACCACACAGCACTACACCGACCAGCACCACACCAGACCAGCACTTCCACCACACCAGAGCACCACACCAACCAGCACTACACCACACCAGCACTACACAGACCAGCACACACCACACAACACCAGCACCACATCAGACCAGCACCACACCAACCAGCACTACACCACACCAGCACTAAACCTGACAGCACCACACCAGACCAGCACCACACCAGCACCACACACACACACCACAGCCACACCCAGACATCATCCACAGGCACACACACACACCACCCACAGGCACACCTACACATCACCCACAGGCACACCCAAACACCACCCACAGGCACACCCACATAGCACTCAAAGGCACACCAACACCACCCACAGGCACACACAAACACCACCCACAGGCACACCCAAACACCACCCACAGGTACATCCACACACCACCCACAGAAACATCCACACACCACCCACAGGCACACCCACACATCTGCCACAGGCACATCCAAACACACCGCACAAGCACACCCAAACACCCCCACAGGGACACCCACACACCACCCACAGGCACACCCACACATCACCCACAGACACACCCACACATCACCCACAGGCACACCCACACACCACCCACAGGCACACCCAAACACCACCCACAGGCACACCCACACATCACTCACAGGCACACCCACACTTCACCCACAGGCACGCCCACACATCACCCAAGGCACACCCACACATCACCCACAGGCACACCCACACACCCCCACAGGCACATCCACACACCAGCCACATGCACACCCAAATACCACCCACAGGCACACCCAAACACCACCCACAGGCACACCCACACTTCACCCACAGGCACGCCCACACATCACCCAAGGCACACCCACACACCACCCACAGGCACACCCAAACACCACCCACAGGCACACCCACACACCACCCACAGGCACATCCACACACCATCCACAGGCACACCCACACACCACTCACAGGCACACCCAAACACCACCCACAGGCACACCCACACTTCACCCACAGGCACGCCCACACATCACCCAAGGCACACCCACACACCACCCACAGGCACACCCAGACATCACCCACAAGCACACACAAACACACACCACCCAACGGCACACCCACACACTACCCAGAGGCACACTCACACATCACCCACAGGCACACCCAAACACCACCCACAGGAACACCCACACATCACTCCATTGAGATGAGACCACAAAGGCAGCCCCAGTGAGGCCCCAGGGTCAGTCCCATTGAGATGAGTCTACAGAGGAAACCTTCTGGAGTGTGGACGTCTTGACGTCAGAGGACATTACTATGTAACCTGTGTAACTCTGGTGTACACATGGTTGTTACCGCCACTCTCCTGACATCTTTATAAAGTAAATCTCTATAAATGACATCAGTATGAATGGTGTTGCTGTACCCTAAGGGAAAGGTGTCATGTATCCTGTGATGGTTATAATGACCTGTGACCTGAGGGTAAGGTGTCATGTATCCTGTGATGGTTATAATGACCTGTGACCTGAGGGTAAGGTGTCATGTATCCTGTGATGGTTATAATGACCTGTGACCTGAGGGTAAAGTGTCATGTATCCTGTGATGGTTATAATGACCTGTGACCTGAGGGTAAAGTGTCATGTATCCTGTAATGGTTATAATGACCTGTGACCTGAGGGTAAGGTGTCATGTATCCTGTGATGGTTATAATGACCTGTGACCTGAGGGTAAGTGTCATGTATCCTGTAATGGTTATAATGACCTGTGACCTGAGGGTAAGGTGTCATGTATCCTGTGATGGTTATAATGACCTGTGACCTGAGGGTAAAGTGTCATGTATCCAGTGATGGTTATAATGACCTGTGACCTGAGGGTAAAGTGTCATGTATCCTGTGATGGTTATAATGACCTGTGACCTGAGGGTAAAGTGTCATGTATACTGTAATGGTTATAATGACCTGTGACCTGAGGGTAAAGTGTCATGTATCCTGTGATGGTTATAATGACCTGTGACCTGAGGGTAATGTGTCATGTATCCTGTGATGGTTATAATGACCTGTGACCTGAGGGTAAGGTGTCATGTATCCTGTGATGGTTATAATGACCTGTGACCTGAGGGTAAGGTGTCATGTATCCTGTGATGGTTATAATGACCTGTGACCTGAGGGTAAGGTGTCATGTATCCTGTGATGGTTATAATGACCTGTGACCTGAGGGTAAGTGTCATGTATCCTGTGATGGTTATAATGACCTGTGACCTGAGGGTAAGTGTCATGTATCCTGTGATGGTTATAATGACCTGTGACCTGAGGGTAAAGTGTCATGTATCCGGTAATGGTTATAATGACCTGTGACCTGAGGGTAAGGTGTCATGTATCCTGTGATGGTTATAATGACCTGTGACCTGAGGGTAAAGTGTCATGTATCCGGTAATGGTTATAATGACCTGTGACCTGAGGGTAAGGTGTCATGTATCCTGTGATGGTTATAATGACCTGTGACCTGAGGGTAAAGTGTCATGTATCCGTGATGGTTATAATGACCTGTGACCTGAGGGTAAAGTGTCATGTATCCGGTAATGGTTATAATGACCTGTGACCTGAGGGTAAGGTGTCATGTATCCTGTGATGGTTATAATGACCTGTGACCTGAGGGTAAAGTGTCATGTATCCGGTAATGGTTATAATGACCTGTGACCTGAGGGTAAGGTGTCATGTATCCTGTGATGGTAATAATGACCTGTGACCTGAGGGTAAAGTGTCATGTATCCGGTAATGGTTATAATGACCTGTGACCTGAGGGTAAAGTGTCATGTATCCAGTGATGGTTATAATGACCTGTGACCTGAGGGTAAGGTGTCTCTACCTACTCCCCTAGTTAATAGGGACAGTTGAACTCTACCTAACCCTCGTTATAGAGGACAGTAAAACTCTACCTAACCCTTGCTCTACTCTCATTTCCCTGCGGTTGAACCTGCAGTCTCACCACACTGTGGCTGACCCTGTAGCCTCACCACACTGTGGTTGACCCCGTAGCCTCACCTCACTGTGGTTGACCCCGTAGCCTCACCTCACTGTGGTTGACCCTGTAGCCTCACCTCACTCTGGTTGACCCTGTAGCCTCACCTCACTGTGGTTGACCCCGTAGCCTCACCTCACTCTGGTTGACCCTGTAGCCTCACCTCACTCTGGTTGACCCTGTAGCCTCACCTCACTGTGGCTGACTCTGAAGCCTCACCACACTGTGGTTGACCCTGTAGCCTCACCTCACTCTGGTTGACCCTGTAGCCTCACCTCACTGTGGTTGACCCTGTACCCTCACCTCACTCTGGTTGACCCTGTACCCTCACCTCACTCTGGTTGACCCTGTAGCCTCACCTCACTCTGGTTGACCCCGTAGCCTCACCTCACCGTGGTTGACCCTGTGGCCTCACCTCACTGTGGTTGACCCTGTAGCCTCACCTCACTGTGGTTGACCCCGTAGCCTCACCTCACTCTGGTTGACCCTGTAGCCTCACCTCACTCTGGTTGACCCTGTAGCCTCACCTCACTGTGGCTGACTCTGAAGCCTCACCACACTAAGGTTGACCCTGTAGCCTCACCTCACTCTGGTTGACCCTGTAGCCTCACCTCACTGTGGCTGACCATTTAGCCTCACCTCACTGTGGTTGACCCTGTAGCCTCACCTCCTTGTGGTTGCCCCGTAGCCTCACCTCACTGTGATTGACCCTGTAGCCTTACCTCACTGTGGTTGACCCTGTAGCCTCACCTCACTCTGGTTGACCCTGCAGCCTCACCTCACTGTGGTCGACCATGTAGCCTCACCTCCTTGTGGTTGACCCTGTAGCCTCACCTCACTTTGGTTGACCCTATAGCCTCACCTCACCATGGTTGACCCTGTAGCCTCACCTCACTGTGGTCGACCATGTAGCCTCACCTCCTTGTGGTTGACCCTGTAGCCTCACCTCACTTTGGTTGACCCTGTAGCCTCACCTCACTGTGGTTGACCCTGCAGCCTCACCTCACTGTGGTCGACCATGTAGCCTCACCTCCTTGTGGTTGACCCTGTAGCCTCACCTCACTGTGGAAGACTCTGTAGCCTCACCTCACTGTGGTTGACCCTGTAGCCTCACCTCACTATGGTTGACCCTGTAGCCTCACCTCACTATAGCTGACTCTGTAGCCTCACCTCACTGTGGGTGACCCTGTAGCCTCACCTCACTGTGGTTGACCCTGTAGCCTCACCTCACTGTGGGTGACCCTGTAGCCTCACCTCACTGTGGTTGACCCTGTAGCCTCACCTCACTGTGGTTGACCCTGTAGCCTCACCTCCTTGTGGTTGACCCTGTAGCCTCACCTCACTGTGGTTGACCCTGTAGCCTCACCTCACTGTGGTTGACCCTGTAACCTCACCTCACTGTGGGTGACCCTGTAGCCTCACCTCCTTGTGGTTGACCCTGTAGCCTCACCTCACTGTGGTTGACCCTGTAGCCTCACCTCCTTGTGGTTGACCCTGTAGCCTCACCTCACTGTGGTTGACCCTGTAGCCTCACCTCACTAAGGTTGACCCTATAGCCTCACCTCACTATGGTTGACCCTGTAGCCTCACCTCACAATAGTTGACCCTCTAGCCTCACCACACTGTGGTTGACCCTATAGCCTCACCTCACTATGGTTGACCCTGTAGCCTCACCACACTGTGGCTGACTCTGTAGCCTCACCTCACTCTGGTTGACCCTGTAGCCTCACCTCACTGTGGTTGACCCTGTAGCCACACCTTACTGTGGTTGACCCTGTAGCCTCACCACACTGTGGTTGACTCAGTAGCCTCACCTCACTATGGTTGACCCTGTAGCCTCACCTCACTATGGTTGACCCTGTAGCCTCACCTCACTGTGGTTGACCCTGTAGCCTCACCTCACTGTGGTTGACCCTATAGCTTCATCTCACTGTGGTTGACCCTGTAGCCTCACCTCACTGCGGTTGACCCTTTAGCCTCACCTTACTGTGGATGACCCTGTAGCCTCACCTTGCGGTTGACCCTGTAGCCTCACCTCACTGTGGGTGACCCTGTAGCCTCACCTCACTGCGGTTGACCCTGTAGCCTCACCTTACTGTGGATGACCCTGTAGCCTCACCTTGCGGTTGACCCTGTTGCCTCACCTCACTGTGGTTGACTCTGTAGCCTCACCTCACTATGGTTGACCCTGTAGCCTCACCTCACTGTGGTTGACCCTATAGCTTCATCTCACTGTGGTTGACCCTGTAGCTTCATCTCACTGTGGTTGACCCTGTAGCCTCACCTCACTGTGGGTAACCCAGTAGCCTCACCTCACTGTGGTTGACTCTGTAGCCTCACCTTACTGTGGGTGACCCTGTAGCCTCACCTCCTTGCGGTTGACCCTGTAGCCTCACCTCACTGTGGTTGACCCTGTAGCCTCACCTCACTGTGGGTGACCCTGTAGCCTCACCTCACTGTGGTTGACCCTGTAGCCTCACCTCACTGTGGGTGACCCTGTAGCCTCACCTTACTGTGGGTGACCCTGTAGCCTCACCTCACTGTGGGTGACCCTGTAGCCTCACCTTACTGTGGGTGACCCTGTAGCCTCACCTCACTGTGGGTGACCCTGTAGGCTCACCTCACTATGGTTGACCCTATAGCTTCATCTCACTGTGGTTGACCCTGTAGCCTCACCTCACTGTGGGTGACCCTGTCGCCTCACCTCACTGTGGTTGACTCTGTAGCCTCACCTTACTGTGGTGACCCTGTAGCCTCACCTTACTGTGGGTGACCCTGTAGCACCTCACTGTGGTTGATCCTGTAGCCTCACCTTACTGTGGTTGACCCTGTAGCCTCACCTCACTGTGGTTGACCCTGTAGCCTCACCTTACTGTGGGTGACCCTGTAGCCTCACCTCACTGTGGTTGACCCTGTAGCTTCACCTCACTGTGGTTGACCCTGTAGCCTCACCTCACTATGGTTGACCCTGTAGCCTCACCTCACTTCAGTTGACCCTGTAGCCTCACCTCACTGTGGGTGACCCTGTAGCCTGACCTCACTGTGGTTGACCCTGTATTCTCACTTTACTGTGGTGTACCATGTAGCCTCACCTCACTGTGGTTGACCCTGTAGCCTCACCTCACTGTAGTTGACCCTGTAGCCTCACCTCCTTGTGGTTGACCCTGTAGCCTCACCTCACTCTGGGTGACCCTGTAGCCTCACCTTACTGTGGGTGACCCTGTAGCCTCACCTCACTGTGGTTGACCCTGCAGCCTCACCTGACTGTGGTTTACAATGTAGCCTCACCTGACTGTGGTTGACCCTGTCGCTTCATCTCACTGCGGTTGACCCTGTAGCCTCACCTCACTGGGGGTGACCCTGTAGCCTCACCTGTTGCACCTGTGCTACTCACTGTGGTTGACCCTGTAGCCTCACCTCACTGTGGTTAACCCTGTCGCTCAATCACTGTGGTTGACCCTGTAGCCTCACCTCACTGTGGTTGACCCTGTAGCCTCACCTCACTGTGGTTGACCCTGTAGCCTCACCTCACTGTTGTTGACCCTGTAGCCTCACCTCACTGTGGTTGACCCTGTAGCCTCACCTCCTTGTAGTTAACCCTGTCGCTTCATCTCACTGTGGTTGACCCTGTAGCCTCACCTCACTGGGTTGACCCTGTAGCCTCACCTACTGTGGTTGACCCTGTAGCCTCACCTCACTGTGGTTGACCCTGTAGCCTCACCTCACTGTGGTTGACCCTGTAGCCTCACCTTACTGTGGTTGACCCTGTAACCTCACCTCACTGTGGTTGACCCTGTACCTCACCTCACTGTGGTTGACCCTGTCGCTTCATCTCACTGTGGTGACCCTGTAGCCTCACCTCACTGTGGTTGACCCTGTAGCCTCACCTCACTGTGGTTGACCCTGTAGCCTCACCTCACTGTGGTTGACCCTGTAGCCTCACCTCACTGTGGTTGACCCTGTAGCCTCACCTCACTGTGGTTGACCCTGTAGCCTCACCTCACTGTGGTTGACCCTGTAGCCTCACCTCACTGTGGTTGACCCCGTAGCCTCACCTCACTGTGGTTGACCCTGTAGCCTCACCTCACTGTGGTTGACCCTGTAGCCTCACCTCACTGTGGTTGACCATGTAGCCTCACCTCACTGTGGTTGACCTGTACCTCACCTCACTGTGGTTGACCTGTAGCTCATCGCTGTGGTTGACCCTGTAGCTCACTCACTGTGTGACCTGTAGCCTCACCTCACTGTGGTTGACCGTAGCTCACTCACTGTGGTTGCCCTGTAGCCTCACCTCATGTGGTTGACCCTGTAGCCTCACCTCACTAGTGGTGTGCCTGTAGCCTCACTCACTGTGGTTGACCTGTAGCTCACTGACTGTGGTGATGTAGATCACATGTGTGAGTGACTTAGTGTGGAGTACTGTCATAGTGATGTGTGGGTGATATGTATCATAGTGATGTGTGGAGTAATGATCTGTGATGTTGAGTAATGATCTATGATGTGTGAGTAATGATCATAGTGATGTGTGGAGTAATGATCATAGTGATGAGTGGAGTAATGATCATAGTGATGTGTGGAGTAATGATCATAGTGATGTGTGGAGTAATGATCATAGTGATGTGTGAGTAATGATCATAGTGATTGTGAGTAATGATCATAGTGATGTGTGAGTAATGATCATAGTGATGTGTGGAGTAATGATCATAGTGATGTGAGAGTAATGATCATAGTGATGTGTGGAGTAATGATCATAGTGATGTGTGGAGTAATGATCATAGTGATGTGTAGAGTAATGATCATAGTGATGTGTGGAGTAATGATCATAGTGATGTGTGGAGTAATGATCATAGTGATGTGTGGAGTAATGATCATAGTGATGTGTGGAGTAATGATCATAGTGATGTGTGGAGTAATGATCATAGTGATGTGTGAGTAATGATCATAGTGATGTGGGAGTAATGATCATAGTGATGTGTGGAGTAATGATCATAGTGATGTGTGGAGTAATGATCATAGTGATGTGTGGAGTAATGATCATAGTGATGTGTGGAGTAATGATCATAGTGATGTGTAGAGTAATGATCATAGTGATGTGTGGAGTAATGATCATAGTGATGTGTAATGATCATAGTGATGTGTGGAGTAATGATCATAGTGATGTGTGGAGTAATGATCATAGTGATGTGTAGAGTAATGATCATAGTGATGTGTGGAGTAATAATCATAGTGATGTGTGGAGTAATGATCATAGTGATGTGTGGAGTAATGATCATAGTGATGTGTAGAGCAATGATCATAGTGATGTGTGGAATAATGATCATAGTGATGTGTAGAGTAATGATCATAGTGATGTGTGGAGTAATGATCATAGTGATGTGTGGAGTAATGATCATAGTGATGTGTAGAGCAATGATCATAGTGATGTGTGGAATAATGATCATAGTGATGTGTAGAGTAATGATCATAGTGATGTGTGGAGTAATGATCATAGTGATGTGTGGAGTAATGATCATAGTGATGTGTAGAGCAATGACCATAGTGATGTGTGGAGTAATGATCATAGTGATGTGTAGAGTAATGATCATAGTGATGTGTGGAGTAATGATCATAGTGATGTGTGGAGTAATGATCATAGTGATGTGTAGAGCAATGATCATAGTGATGTGTGGAATAATGATCATAGTGATGTGTAGAGTAATGATCATAGTGATGTGTGGAGTAATGATCATAGTGATGTGTGGAGTAATGATCATAGTGATGTGTGGAGTTATGATCATAGTGATGTGTGGAGTAATGATCATAGTGATGTGAAGAATAATGATCATAGTGATGTGTGGAGTAATGATCATAGTGATGTGTAGAGTAATGATCATAGTGATGTGTGGAGTAATGATCATAGTGATGTGTGGAGTAATGATCATAGTGATGTGAAGAGTAATGATCATAGTGATGTGTGGAGTAATGATCATAGTGATGTGTGGAGTAATTATCATATTGATGTGTGGAGTAATGATCATAGTGATGTGTGGAGTAATGATCATAGTGATGTGTGGAGTAATGATCACAGTGGTGTGTAGAGCAATGATCATAGTGATCTGTGGAGATATGATCATAGTGATGTGTAGAGCAATGATCATAGTGATGTGTGGAGTAATGATCATAGTGATGTGTGGAGTAATGATCATAGTGATGTGTGGAGTAATGATCATAGTGATGTGTGGAGTAATGATCATAGTGATGTGTAGAGCAATGATCATAGTGATATGTGGAGTAATGATCATAGTGATGTGTGGAGTAATGATCATAGTGATGTGTGGAGTAATGATCATAGTGATGTGTGGAGTAATGATCATAGTGATGTGTAGAGCAATGATCATAGTGATATGTGGAGTAATGATCATAGTGATGTGTGGAGTAATGATCATAGTGATGTGTGGAGTAATGATCATAGTGATGTGTGAAGTAATGATCATAGTGATGTGTGAAGTAATGATCATAGTGATGTGTGGAGTAATGATCATAGTGATGTGTGGAGTAATGATCATAGTGATGTGTGGAGTAATGATCATAGTGATGTGTGAAGTAATGATCATAGTGATGTGTGAAGTAATGATCACAGTGTTGTGTAGTAATCATCATAGTAATTTGGAGATTAATGATCATCACTTTTGAATATATGTGCACTCATTATATAACAAGTGATATGTTATATTTATATTGTAACATAAAGAAGCAGCTAGTAAGAACCTTCGGTGATCAATACTATCATATAAGTTGAAACGTTGTAAGTCTTTCTTTCACTACGTCTTTGAAAGGCAAACTGAATGCTAGAAGGGCACAAGGTTACCATGGCATCCACAGCTTTTATAAGTCAGGGTGTCAAGTGTGGCTGCTGGCCTCAACCAACCAGTCAGGGTGTCAAGTGTGGCTGCTGGCCTCAACCAACCAGTCAGGGTGTCAAGTGTGGCTGCAATCCTCAACCAACCAGTCAGGGTGTCAAGTGTGGCTGCTGGCCTCAACCAACCAGTCAGGGTGTCAAGTGTGGCTGCTGGCCTCAACCAACCAGTCAGGGTGTCAAGTGTGGCTGCATTCCTCAACCAACCAGTCAGGGTGTCAAGTGTGGCTGCAATCCTCAACCAACCAGTCAGGGTGTCAAGTGTGGCTGCTGGCCTCAACCAACCAGTCACGGTGTCAAGTGTGGCTGCTGGCCTCAACCAACCAGTCAGGGTGTCAAGTGTGGCTGCATTCCTCAACCAACCAGTCAGGGTGTCAAGTGTGGCTGCATTCCTCAACCAACCAGTCAGGGTGTCAAGTGTGGCTGCTGGCCTCAACCAACCAGTCAGGGTGTCAAGTGTGGCTGCTGGCCTCAACCAACCAGTCAGGGTGTCAAGTGTGGCTGCTGGCCTCAACCAACCAGTCAGGGTGTCAAGTGTGGCTGCTGGCCTCAACCAACCAGTCAGGGTGTCAAGTGTGGCTGCTGGCCTCAACCAACCAGTCAGGGTGTCAAGTGTGGCTGCATCCTCAACCAACCAGTCAGGGTGTCAAGTGTGGCTGCAATCCTCAACCAACCAGTCAGGGTGTCAAGTGTGGCTGCTGGCCTCAACCAACCAGTCAGGGTGTCAAGTGTGGCTGCTGGCCTCAACCAACCAGTCAGGATGTCAAGTGTGGCTGCTGGCCTCAACCAACCAGTCAGGGTGTCAAGTGTGGCTGCTGGCCTCAACCAACCAGTCAGGGTGTCAAGTGTGGCTGCTGGCCTCACAACCATCAGGGTGTCAGTGTGGCTGCTGCTCAACCAACATCAGTGTCAAGTGTGGCTGCAAGTACTCAAACATCAGGTGTCAAGTGGGCTGTGTCAAAGTGTCAAGTGTTGGCTGTGGCCTCAACCAACAGTCAGGGTGTTCAAGTGTGGCTGCTGGCCTCAACAACCAGTCATGGTGTTCAAGTGTGGCATGCTGCTCAACCAAGACCTCGGGTCAATCCTCTAACAAGTGAAGGTGTAAGTGCTTCTTTGGCCTCAACCACCAGTTAAGGTGTCAAGATGTGGCTAACACAGGTCAGGCTCTTAAGTCAGGTGTCAGTGTGCTGGCCTCAACCAACCAGTCAGGGTGTCAAGTGTGGCTGCATGGCCTCAACCAACCAGTCAGGGTGTCAAGTGTGGCTGCTGGCCTCAACCAACCAGTCAGGGTGTCAAGTGCTGCTGGCCTCAACCAACCAGTCAGGGTGTCAAGTGTGGCTGCATCCTCAACCAACCAGTCAGGGTGTCAAGTGTGGCTGCTGGCCTCAACCAACCAGTCAGGGTGTCAAGTGTGGCTGCATGGCCTCAACCAACCAGTCAGGGTTTGTCAAGTGTGGCTGCAGGCCTCAACCAACCAGTCAGGGTGTCAAGTGTGGCTGCTGGCCTCAACCAACCAGTCAGGGGTGTCAAGTGTGGCTGCTGGCCTCAACCAACCAGTCAGGTGTCAAGTGTGGCTGCTGGCCTCAACCAACCAGTCAGGGTGTCAAGTGTGGCTGCTGGCCTCAACCAACCAGTCAGGGTGTCAAGTGTGGCTGCTGGCCTCAACCAACCAGTCAGGGTGTCAAGTGTGGCTGCTGGCCTCAACCAACCAGTCAGGGTGTCAAGTGTGGCTGCTGGCTCAACCAACCAGTCAGGGTGTCAAGTGTGGCTGCAATCTCAACCAACCAGTCAGGGTGTCAAGTGTGGCTGCTGGCCTCAACCAACCAGTCAGGGTGTCAAGTGTGGCTGCTGGCCTCAACCAACCAGTCAGGGTGTCAAGTGTGGCTGCTAATCCTCAACCAACCAGTCAGGGTGTCAAGTGTGGCTGCTGGCCTCAACCAACCAGTCAGGGTGTCAAGTGTGGCTGCTCCTCAACCAACCAGTCAGGTAGTTGTCCAATGGTGTGGCTGCTCCTAACAACCATCAGGGTGTCAAGTGTGGCTGCTGGCTCAACCAACCAGTCAGGTTCAAGTGTGGCTGCTCCTCAACAACCAGTCAGGGTGTCAAGTGTGGCTGCTCTCACCAACAGTCAGGGTGTCAAGTGTGGCTGCTGCTCAACAACCAGTCAGGGTGTCAAGTGTGGCTGCTGCCTCAACCAACAGTCAGGGTGTCAAGTGTGGCTGCTGGCCTCAACCAACCAGTCAGGGTGTCAAGTGTGGCTGCTGGCCTCAACCAACCAGTCAGGTGTCAAGTGTGGCTGCTGGCCTCACCAACCAGTCAGGTGTCAAGTGTGGCTGCTTCCTCAACCACCAGTCAGGTGTCAAGTGTGCTGCTCCTCAACCAACAGTCGGGTGTCAAGTGTGGCTGCTCCTCAACCAACATCAGGGTGTCAAGTGTGGCTGCTCCTCAACCAACCAGTCAGGTGTCAAGTGTGGCTGCTGGCCTCAACAACAGTGGGTGTCAGTGTGGCTGCTGGCCTACCACAGTCGGGTGTCAAGTGTGGCTGCATCCTCAACCAACCATCAGGGTGTCAGTGTGGCTGCTGCCTCAACCAACAGTCAGGTGTCAAGTGTGCTGCTGCCTCAACCAACATCAGGGTGTCAAGTGTGCTGCATCCTCAACCAACCAGTCAGGGTGTCAAGTGTGGCTGCTGGCCTCAACCAACCAGTCAGGGTGTCAAGTGTGGCTGCTGGCCTCAACCAACCAGTCAGGGTGTCAAGTGTTGCTGCAATCCTCAACCAACCAGTCAGGGTGTCAAGTGTGGCTGCTGGCCTCAACCAACCAGTCAGGGTGTCAAGTGTGGCTGCTGGCCTCAACCAACCAGTCAGGGTGTCAAGTGTGGCTGCATTCCTCAACCAACCAGTCAGGGTGTCAAGTGTGGCTGCTGGCCTCAACCAACCAGTCAGGGTGTCAAGTGTGGCTGCATTCCTCAACCAACCAGTCAGGGTGTCAAGTGTGGCTGCTGGCCTCAACCAACCAGTCAGGGTGTCAAGTGTGGCTGCTGGCCTCAACCAACCAGTCAGGGTGTCAAGTGTGGCTGCAATCCTCAACCAACCAGTCAGGGTGTCAAGTGTGGCTGCTGGCCTCAACCAACCAGTCAGGGTGTCAAGTGTGGCTGCTGGCCTCGCCCAACCAGTGAATTTGAACGATGTGGTATAAAGGGGGCGACGTGTTGGCAATGGACTGAACCAGGGCATGTGAAGCATCCGGAATAAAACATGGAAAGGTCTGTGGGGCCTGGTTGTAAATAGTTAGTTGTGATTTCGGTGTATTATACATGACAGTTGGAGAATGTATGCAGAAGCGGTCTCTCTCAGTCTGTTGCTGGCGCTATCTTACTAACAGAGGAAACATGTCCTAATTCAATCCACTGACAGCACGTCCACCCGGCTATACCACATCGTACCAGTTCACTCTATTCCTTGTACGCCTTTCACCCTCATGCCTGTTTAAGCCCCGATTGCTCAAAATCTGTTTCACTTCATCCTTCCACCTCCAATTTGGTCTCCCACTTCTCCTCGTTCCCTCCACCTCTGACACATATATCCTCTTGGTCAATCTTTCCTCACTCATTCTCTCCATGTGTCCAAACCATTTCAACACACCCTCTTCTGCTCTCTCAACCAGACTCTTTTATTACCACACATCTCTTACCCTTTCATTACTCACTCGATCAAACCACCTCACACCACATATTGTCCTCAAACATCTCATTTCCAGCACATCCACCCTCCTGCGCACAACCCTATCTATAGCCCACGCCTCGCAACCATATAACATTGTTGGAACCGCTACTCCCTCAAACATACCCATTTTTGCTTTCCGAGAAAACGTTCTAGCCTTCACATATTCTTCAACGCTCCCAGAACCTTCGCCCCCTCCCCTACCCTGTGACACTTCCGCTTCCATGGTTCCATCATCAGCTAAGTCCACTCCAAGATATCTAAAACACTTCATTTCCTCCAGTTTTTCTTCATTCAAATCTAAATCCCAATTAACTTGACCCTCAACCCTACTGAACCTAATAGCCTTGCTCTTATTCACATGTACTTTCAACTTCCTTCTTTCACACACTTTACCAAACTCAGTCACCAACTTCTGCAGTTTCTCACCCGAATCAGCCACTAGCGCTGTATCATCAGCGAACAACTGACTCACTTCCCAAGCCCTCTCATCCACAACAGACTGCATACTTGCCCCTCTCTCCAAAACTCTTGCATTCACCAACCTAACCAACCCATCCATAAACAAATCAAACAACCATGGAGACATCTCGCACCCCTGCCGCAAACCGACATTCGCTGAGAACCAGTCACTTTCCTCTCTTCCTCCTCGTACACATGCATTACATCCTTGGTAAAAACTTTTCATTGCTTCTAGCAACTTACATCCCACACCATATACTCTTAAAACCTTCCACAAAGCATCTCTATCAACTCTATCATATGCCTTCTCCAGATCCATAAATGCTACATACAAATCCATCTGTTTTTCTAAGTATTTCACACATACATTCTTCAAAGCAAACGCCTGATCCACATATCCTCTACCACTTCTGAAACCACACTGCTCTTCCCCAATCTGATGCTCTGTACATGCCTTCATCCTCTCAATCAATACCCTCCCATATAATTTCCCAGGAATACTCAACAAACTTATACCTCTGTAGTTTGAACACTCACCTGTATCCCCTTAGCGTCTGTACAATGGCACTATGCAAGCATTCCGCTAATCCTCAGGCACTTCACCATGAGCCATACATACAATGAATATCCTCACCAACCAGTCAGCAACACAGTCACCCCCTTTTTCAATAAATTCCACAGCAATACCATCCAAACCCGCCGCCTTGCCGGCTTTCATCTTCCACAAAGCTTTCACTACCTCTTCTCTGTTTACTAAACCCTTCTCCCTGACCCTCTCACTTCGCACACGACGCTGACCAAAACACCCTATATCTGCCATTCAGTCATCAAACACATTTAGCAAACCTTCAAAATACTCACTCCTTCTCACATCACCACTACTTGTTATCACCTCCCCATTAGCCCCCTTCACCGATGTTCCCATCTGTTCTCTTGTCATACGCACTTTACATACCTCCTTCCAAAACATATTTTCATTCTTACTCCAACTCTCATTTGCCCTCTTTTTCACCTCTTGCACCTTTTCTCTTGACCTCCTGCATCTTTCTTTTATACATCTCCCAGTCACTTGCATTATTTCCCTGCAAAAATCGTCCGAACGCCTCTCTCTTCTGTTTCACTAATAATCTTACTTCTTCATCCCACCACTCACTACCCTTTCTAACCTGCCCACCTCC
>NC_092230.1:50443609-50454681 GCF_036320965.1 Panulirus ornatus | reverse complement strand
ATTCATTAATCAGTCGTTGTTTCAGTGGTGACAATCCCGTTCGATCATTAAACTTAGACTTAACGCTTCACCATCAGGACCAGTGTCGTCTCAGTTGGGTAACTTACATCTCGTACCAAAGTTCAGTAAACTTGACGTGGGCAGGCATTCAAAGGGCTACACAGCAGAGGGAGGACCAATGATTATGAAATCCCACCTGAATGTGCTACCTTGCCGGTAACTCATGAAAGTAAGGGGAAATACTCCAACAGAGTAAGAGTTGTTTTATTGTGGCAAGGCTGTGCACCAAGGTGAGGGATTGCTGGGCTCGAGAGAAGGAATCCAGAGACTCTTACCTTTTTTTTAATATAATTGTAGGCCATGGGTCTCTTCTTAATTTTAGGGCCAATTTAGTAAAGTAGGTGAGGCTGTTTCTGCCTTAGGAGAGTGAGGGGTTGCGAGACTGCTGATTAACTGTCCTCATTATAGGATCTGTTATGGGGGGAACTACAATGCATTCCTGTCTAAGGGCTATGTTAGTAGATGTGGTGTACGACGAAAAGTGACCGTATTACGGGAGTCTGGTGCGCTACAGTCCCTAATGGTGGATGACTTGGTGCCGCGAGAAGAGTCTGGAGACCGAGTCTTGCTAGACAGACTGTCTGGTCCCAAGGAAGCTCCACTAGTCAATGTAAGGGCAGAAATAGATTTCTTCACGGGCCATGATCTTGTAGGGATTGTAGATAAGTTCCTGTCTTAGACGTGGACTTCGTGTTAGGCAGTGACCTAGCGGGTGGGAAGATGAACCCAATGCCGGTGTTGCCTACGGGCCCGGTGGAGTCCACGGAGACAGTGCAGCTTGACGAAGAAGTCCCAGAGTTAGTCCCCAACCACGATGTTGCTAGGTCGATGACAGCTGGCACGGCAGGCCGTGTGCCTGACGACATAGCCGTTGAAACGGAGGAAGTGAAGACCAGCGAGAGGAAGCTGTGTGATACCCTCTCCCCTGGTACAGACTCCGTTGAAACGCAGGAAGTTAAGACTCTCCCCCCGACTGAGACCAGCGAGAGGAAGCTGTGTGATACCCTCTCCCCTGGTACAGACTCCGTTGAAACGCAGGAAGTTAAGACTCTCCCCCCGACTGAGACCAGCGAGAGGAAGCTGTGTGATACCCTCTCCCCTGGTACAGACTCCGTTGAAACGCAGGAAGTTAAGACTCTCCCCCCGACTGAGACCAGCGAGAGGAAGCTGTGTGATACCCTCTCCCCTGGTGTAGCCTCCGTTGAGACAGTGGACCTAGAGACTCTTCATGAGAGTGAGGCCAGCGAGAGGAAGCTGTGTGATACCCTCTCCCCTGGTGTATCCTCCGTTGAGACGGCGGACTTAAAGACACTTCATGAGAGTGAGGCCAGCGAGAGGAAGCTGTGTGATACCCTCTCCCCTGGTGTAGACTTCGTTAAGACGGAAGAAGTGAAGTCTCTCCCTACGAGTGAGTCTAGTGAGAGGAAGCTGTGTGATACCCTCTCCCCTGGTGTAGACTCCGTTGAGACTGAGGGTTTGTCTCATGCTCATTTAAGAGAGAAGACTCTCCCTGAGGATGAAATTAGTGAGGAGAAGATGTGTGATGCCTCCTGTGCTGTTTACGAGTCCGTACAAGAGTCAGTGGGTGAGACTGAGGATTTGTCTCGCGCCCATTCCAGAGAGACTCAGGAACAGAGGACAGTATGGTATGACAAACGATCTCGTTTAAGAAGGTTTGAGGTGGGCGACGAGGTGTTGCTTCTACTACAGCAGTCAGGTCAACCCTTGGTTGTCCTTTCTAAGGGTTCTTACACCATTATCTGGAGTGTAAGAGGCTCCAATTACCTTGTCTCTACCCCCTATAGGCGCAGAGGTCGGAGATTATGTTCCGTCAACATGCCTAAGCCATATTTCAGTCGTGATCCTCCACCCTTGGAACCGAAGGTGCCAGTCTGCATCATCTTGCGTCCAGCAGTAGCCGTGTGTGACGAAGTCGACGACGTAGCTGCGTGTGCCTCGAAGACTTGGGACCCGGGCGGAGGCGTGAGAGAACTGAAGTGTTGCTTGTATATAGTTGGGTACTATAGGATGTTCACTGTAAATTTTGCAACAGTCGTAACCCCTCTGACAGATTTATTGAAGAATGATATCAGATGTTTGGAATGAGCAGTGTGAACAGTCTCTCTTATTAGTTAGGAACCCTACTTTTCAACTGTTTTATTTTGCAGACTCCAACCAGATTAGCTGTGAATGCCGCCAGTGTTGTAAAAGCTGGAAAGGTCCCCATGCAGGAGGACGGAAAGAAGGTTGAGCCCAAACATATAGACCCCACCAAGAAGAGGGAACTTTTGTTTTGCTATTTGTATTGTAGCACTTTGTTTATGTGTTATTCAAGCAATCATAGAAGTAACCTTTGTTTTCCTATTTGTATTATAACACTGTATATTTGTGCCCTTCAGCCAATCAATTTAGAGTGTACTGACTACCAAACCTTTCAAAAGTTATGGGAACGGAGTCAGAAATTAAATAGGTGGGCCTTGTTATGTACAATTTATAGTGTACATTGTTTTCAGCACACCTCATGTGTTAACAGACTGTGTTAGCTGATTGTTTATCCCGCTCTTAAGAAAATTCCTCTTCCAGGAATTTTCTCCTTTAAGGAGGGGGGTGTTACGGAACACGTATGCTTGTGCTCACATGTTCCGTATATAACGTGTGTGTGTCCATATGGTATTGATATTTCTTATCAGGACGAGGATTAAGGCCTCCCTCTGAGACGTCCTCCGAGCGTCAGTTCACACCAAGCATTAGGCGTAATACTTTAATTTTAATTTTATTTTGAAACCAGATGGTCATTTGTCCTTGAGCACCCCGACCCTTCTCCGAGGAGGGGGGGGGGGGAGTAAGTTGTCATCAGCTGCGGAATATTTCGCCACCGTACTGGACATGTCGCTGCAGGCTTACCAGAGGGAGGGTGATCTACGCAGTTTGTGTAACTGTTCCTCCAACCAATCAGAATGTAACTGAAGCTCATAGCCAATCAAAATGTAAGGTTGTATAGCTAGCAGGGAACTCTTATATACCCATGACACCCGCTGAGTCTCTCTCTTTCTAGCCCAGCGAGGTAAGTGGTCCACCCCTGCTGTAAGTCCTGCTGTGTTGTAAGCCTGTAAGCCCTGCTGTGTAATAAGCCCATTACCCAAGTGTTGTGCTGTAAGCCCGTTATAATTATCAGTGTAATGTTATCGAAGAACTGCCATAGAGGAAAGAGAACTCCTGGCTTGAAATCTTATCTGGAATGTTAAGTCATGTACAAATGTTATCTTATGTTCAATGTTAACTCTAATGTTCAGTGTTAACGTAATGTTTCATGCTTGATTTATGTGCCTATCTTTGTACACTTGAATTCTTTCATTATAAGTAGATTTAATGAGATGCTGGTCTTTAATTCAATCCCATAACTATTATTGTGTTATCCTGAGTTGTGCAACTTGACAAATCTATAACGTCCTTGCAAGACAAGGAACAGTAGTATTTGTAACGTATGTTACTGGCGACCTTGCCTGAATAAGTGTTGAATTCGTAACAATATATATATATATATATATATATATATATATATATATATATATATATATATATATATATATATATATATATATATATATATATATAATATATATATATATATATATCTCGTTCAGAGATGCAACCACTGCAGCCTCCATCCCACTGTACCAATCCAGGAGGACCAGGAGCGGTACAGGTAAAGTGCCAGAAACACCAGGATACATGATCATCATCATATGAGGCAGTTTGCTTGTTGTTGTTGCTAATGACCCCTGTGTGTAATTACCTGTTTGTGCGGTACGGAGATGGTTACCCACGTATGTGTGTGTGTGTGTGTGTGTGTGTTGCGGGGAGAGAGTTTTACACTGGTGTTGCCCCGTCTCTTAACCTTGTATATATGTATACCATGTCTTTACTACTCTGTACACACACACACACACACACACACACACACACACACACACACACACACACGAGGCCAGGTACCCATCTATCACCCAGCCTCGTGGGAGGGCGGATGGATGAACACCTGGGATATGACTGAGGGCCGAATTACCGCGCCCAGGATTCACCGTTCCCTGGGCGGGCCCGTGCATGATGACGCATGGTCAGCAACGCTCAATCAACCCCCCCTACACCATACAGAGCCCCCCCCAGGTGCGTACGCGTAATCTTATGACTCAAACTGACGAAGAAGAATAATGGCACGTACGCTCGTACGCAAAAGCGTCTTTACGCAACCTTACCACACAACCCTAATGGCGTCAGGTGTCTTACTCTTTAGTAGTGAGTGAGAGAGAGAGAGGGAGAGAGAGAGAGAGAGAGAGAGAGAGAGAGAGAGAGAGAGGGGGGGGGGGAGGGAGGGAGAGAGAGGAGAGACGGAGAGAGAGAGAGAGAGAGAGAGAGAGAGAGAGAGAGAGAGAGAGAGAGAGAGAGAGAGAGAGAGAGGGGGGGGGAGTGGGAGAGAGAGGAGAGAGAGAGAGAGAGAGAGAGAGAGAGAGAGGGGGGGGGAGGGAGAGAGAGGAGAGACGGAGAGAGAGAGAGAGAGACGGAGAGAGAGAGAGAGAGAGAGAGAGAGAGAGAGAGAGAGAGAGAGAGAGAGAGAGAGTGGGGGGAAGGGTTGCCAGATGTCGTGACGTGATGATAACCACAACACCGTCGTCTCACAACCCACAATAAATTCGCGAAGATAAATATTGCACCAGTGTTTATCGCCTTGTAATTTCTCTCCTTTACATTTCGCCGCCAAGGCTAGTGGTCCTGGGGGGAGGGGGGGGGGGGTTCTGATAAGGGTGGGGGGGGTGATTGGGCAGGGGCGTCCTCTGTACCATGGGGAAGAGGGGGGAGGGGGGGAGGGGAGGAGGGGACACCCCCTCCCTCCCCCCACTCAAGAGTAAAGCGCTCAATGGAGGAGCTCTACTGGGGGAGGGAGGGAGGGAGGGAGGGAGGGAGGGAGGAGAGGTGGGTCCTTCTGAAGAAGGGGGAGGGGGTTGGAGGGGTTGGGTGGGTGGGTGGGTAGGGGGGGTGGGGGTCGGAAGCCCTCTGGTGTGACGGAGGAAGAAAAAATGAAAAAAAAAAAGACGGTAGACTCCTTCAAACACCCCCCCCCCCTCCCTCTCTCCAGCCGCTCATATGAGAGAGAGAGAGAGGATGGCTTATAAAATCAAATGCTCTCTCTCTCTCTCTCTCTCTCTCTCTCTCTCTCTCTCTCTCTCCCGGTAGTCTGTCATTATACCTGGAGTCAGAATCTTTCTCAACCCTGGACCGACATTCCAGACGAAGGGGAGGGGGGGGGGGGGGGGGGGTTGGGGTTGGGGGTGTTGTTAGGCCCTCCCCCCCCTCACCCTCTAGGCCCGCGATGCAAATCACATGCAAAATGCAAAATGAGAAATAGGTAGAAATTGAAAGGCTGACCTGGCCGGGCTCACGACCCTGGGCTGACCTCTGACCTCCCCGCCGGATGCACCAGCTGACCCAACACCACCTGACCATTACCTGGCCCAACACCACCTGACCATTACCTGGCCCAACACCTGACCACTACTGGCCCAACACCTGACCACTACCTGGCCAACACCTGAACACTACCTGGCCAACACCTGACCACTACCTGGCCCAACACCTGACCACTACTGGCCCAATACCTGACCACTACCTCGCCCAACACCTGACCACTACCTGGCCCAACACCTGACCACTACCTGGCCCAACACCTGACCACTACCTGCCCAACACCAGACCACTACCTGGCCCAACACCTGACCACTACCTGCCCAACACCTGACCACTACCTGCCCAACACCTGACCACTACCTGGCCAACACCTGACCACTACCTGGCCAACACCTGACCACTACCTGGCCCAACACCTGACAAATTGATTCATAGGACGATCTTCCTCTCCTACCTGTGTACTTATACTTAACACAGGACGATCTTTCTCTCGCACTTCTACACTCATACTTAACACAGGATATTCTCCCTCTTACACTTATACTTTCCACAAGATGATCTTACGCTGGATCTTTTGTACTTTTACTTCCCACATGATGATTTCATTCTTATACTTCTATACTTATACTTTCCACAGTTTAAGTATACTATTTTAGATAAGGTGGCAGAAGGAGAGTGTTGAAGAAGTGGGAAAAGAGAAGAGGTGGTGAAAGCCTTGTGTGAGATGAATTGCGGCACGGCGGAGGGAGTGGATGGGACTGCAGATGAATTTCCTAAGAAACGAGGTGTCTGTGTTGTTGATTAGATAGTTAGGATTTTCAATGTATATACGTATCATTCTGAGGTACCTGAGGATTGGTGGAATGCAGGTATAGTGTCATTGTATAAAGACAAGGGGGATGTAAGTAAAATGTTCGAATTACGAGCGCGTCTGATAAGTTTTATAAGAGAGTGATGTGAGAGAGGGCAAGACATGTACAGAGCATCAAGTATTTGCTTCAAAAAATATGTGTGAGAAATACTGATAGAAACAGAAGATCCTGTATGTGGCATTTATGGACGTGGGAAGCATATGTTACGATTAAGAGAGAAGCTTAGTGAAAGGTGTGGCAAATAAATGGTGCAAAGCTTTTATCAAGTAAGGCGTATGCGCGAGCAGGAGAGAAGGATGAGTGGTTCCCGGTAATGCGGTATGGGTGTGTGATGTTTCCACGGCTGTTTTATCTGTTGACGCACAGGGGTGACGAAAGGAGATGACTGCGAAGGTCTTGGAGAGAGCGGGTGAGAGATCTTGAAGGTGTGTTAATTGCTGTTTGCTTATGATACGTCGCTGGTGGTGGATTTGAGTGAGAAACTGCAAAATCTGATGTCTGAGTTTGGGTACCAGGTTTAACAGTGGAGAAACGTAGGTTAGTTTGAATGGAGAAAACTCGGTGGAACTTAAGCCTTTTAGATACCTGGGAGTGGTAATGGCATCAAATGGAACCACGGAAGCGGAAGTGAGTCATGGGATGGGTGAGGGGGGCGGGGGGTCAAAGGTTCTGGGAGCACTGACGGATGTGTGGAGAAGAGAAAGGTCTGGGGTAAGTTTAAAGACAAAGTGGTCCCGACGGTGTTATATGGATGACTGTAGATGAAAGAAAATCACGTAACAGTGTGGATGTGTTGGTGATCAAAATGTCTGAGGACACCTTGTGGTGTGAGGAGGATTGATCTAACAAGAAATGACAGGGTAAGAGAGAGGTGTCAGTATGAGGAGGGGGTATGAGAGACCAAGAGAGGGTGTGATGAAATGGTTTGGACATATAGAGAGGATGAGTGAGGAGAGGTGGACTAAGCGAGCACACAAGTCAGAAGTGGAGGGATGAAGGCGGAATAAGAAAACACGGAGGAGTTGGAAGGATGGCGTGAATGGTGATTTAAGTGTTCGGGGCCTGAACATGCAGGAGGGGGTGAGATGTGCACAGACTATAGCAAATAGGAGCAATATGGTGGTATACAGAGGACGTGAAGCGGTCAAGGAAACCATGGAAAGGGCTGGATCCACGTGGATAGGGAGCTGTGGCTTCGGTGCATTACACATGACAGCTAGAGACTGGATGTGAACGGATGTGGACTTTATACAGGTAGTGAAGTTGTTCAAAGTTGTTCAATACTGTGTAGAACTTAGAACTCCCTTGATTTTAGACTTCTCGAAAATACATTCCGCCAGCGATGTCTATATCGAGAACCATATGGCCAACCTGTAGAGTAATTACATGAGATGCTAAATCATGCACCATCCCTCTACCTTACGGACGAGTCCACACGTGACCAATCCATGAATGGGTTCATTCAGGTATCATGCGGGGGCTTTTTGCATGTCCCCCCCCAGTGCTTTACGTCCTCCGTGCCTCACGGAGAATGAGTCGACCCATCATAAAGTCACATGAAGAATAAACAAGAGCGCATTTACATTATCTCTCGAGAGGGATAATTCCATCATAAATTATCCCTAATATGCTTCGGTTCCCTTTATTTGGCGTAACGCACCCCGACGATAAATTCCCAACCATGCGACAATATGAAGAATAATCGTACTGTTTGTGAAGTATAATTCACCAGCTGATTGATAATATCGTGTTTTAGTAAATATTTACTGGACAATCCACGAAGATAAATCTAATGCAACGGAAAAAAAAAAATTTAATCCGCGGGAGATAGCAGAAAAACAAACCTGGAAATATAATTTACATAATAAAAATGGTGGGAAGTGAGTCAGTTGTTGTTCCGCTGATGATACAGCGCTGGTGGCTGATTCATGTGAGAAACTGGCAGAAGCTGGTGACTGAGTTTGGTAAAGTGTGTGGAAGAAGAAAGTTAGAGTAAATGTGAATAAGAGCAAGGTTATTAGGTACAGTAGGGTTGAGGGTCCAAGTCAATTGGGAGGTGAGTTTGAAT
The DNA here is from genome assembly GCF_036320965.1 of Panulirus ornatus. NCBI lineage: Eukaryota > Metazoa > Arthropoda > Malacostraca > Decapoda > Palinuridae > Panulirus > Panulirus ornatus. Next base: position 50,446,218 of record NC_092230.1, on the reverse strand, counting down.
GGAGAAAAACTGGAGGAAGTGAAGTGTTTTTAGATATCTGGGAGTGATCTGGCAGCGGATGGAACCATGGAAGCGGAAGTGGATCAAGGGTGGGGAGGGGGCGAAAATTTTGGGGAGCCTTAAAAAATTTGTGTGAAGTCGAGAACATTATCTGGGAAAAGCAAAAATGGTATGTTAAAGGGAATAGTGGTTCCAACAACTTTTGTATGGTTTTGCGAGGCTGGGCTATGTTTAGAGTTGTGCGCAGGAGGATGGATTGCGGGAAAAAGAGATTTTTTGAGGACAATGTTGGTGTTAGGGGGTTTTTGATCATTTAGTAACTAAGGGAAAGAGATTGGAAAAAAAAAGAGCTGTTGAGAAGCAAAAGGTGTTTTGAAAGGGTTTGGGCACATGGAAAAATGAGTGAGGAAAATTGCCAAGAGGAATATGTGTCGGGGGGTGGAGGAACGAGGAGAAGGGGGAGACCAATTTGGGGTGGAAATGAGTGAAAAAGGGATTTGTGGATCGGGCCTGAAAAGGGCAGGAGGGGAAAAGGGAGGGCAAGGAATAGAGTGAATTGGAGCAAATTGTGTAACAGGGTTTGACGTCTGTCAGGGGTTGAATAAAGGGCATGTGAAGCGTCTGGGGTAAACATGGAAAGCTGTGTAGATGTATTTTTGCGGGTGACGTGTGTATTAAAATTTTAGGGGGGGGGGGGGGGTTGGGCCATTTCTTCGTCTGTTTCCTTGCGCAACCATCGCAAACGCGGGAGACAGCACAATTTATAAAAAAAAAAAAAAAAAAAAAAAAATGGTGCGATGATTGGGTCATTAAGTTTTTATCTTTATATCCCCTGTGTCTAGGGTGCCCTGGGTATTTTGAATGGCTGTAAACTGGAAACCTCTGTAGACAGTGTTCTGTCTCTATTTTCTGTCTGTCTCTCCTCTCACTGTATGTCTTAACACTACCACTAGTTTTCCATGTCCATGTGCTCTGCTGTACTACATCTGTCAAAAACATTCCTTTGATCCTACGCTCTCATATTTTCTTCTGCCCTTCTCTGTATGTCTCTCTCCTCTCTCTCTCTCTCTCTCTCTCTCTCTCCTCTCTCTCTCTCTCTCTCTCTCTCTCTCCTCCATCAGTGCAGGGGTAACGGGCACCCGGGGTTGTGAATGAAAAATCGTGAGCAGCTTGTGGGGGCTTCGCCAGGAAGAAAATGGGACGGAAAAAACCTGGTTTCCAAAAGAGTGTGGGTCACTAAGCAGGGCGTGGGGGAGTGGGGAGGACAGCAAGTGCCATTATTGGGGTTTTTGTACTAATTGACCGGCATGTAACGGAAGAGAGAGACTCTTGGATTTAAATGTTTGCGAGGCGGAGCCATGGGAAATTTTGATCACAATTTGGGGAGGGAAGGGGGATGAAGGTTTGGGGCGCTTTTAGGATAAGGGGATATGATTTAAGTGGGTGGAGTGGAAAGTGAGTGAACTGGGGGAAAAGGCTTAAATTTGTGAAGAAATATCAGGAATTGTGAAGCAAGAAAAAAAGCAAAAAGAGAGATGAATGAAAATGGAAAAATTAGGAGGGAGATGAAAGTTGTTTGTGAGAGAGTATTAAACAAACTTAAAATAGAATATGGGAATGAGGGTTTAACAGTGCCAGAAAACAGGTGGGACCCTACACTTAGAGGGGAGGTGCGAAGATTTGAGTTGAATATGTGACGGCTGTTAATGTGCTAGATAACAAGTACCACATGTAGGTTCTTGGGTCGGGAAAAAATTTAAAAAATTTTTGTCGTGTAAAAAGGGTTGGGAAAAGAGAAAGGTAGTGAAAGCCGCTTACGAGAAGTGTGCAAGCCGGGTGACGGGCCATTGATTGACTGGGAAATTTTTTAAAAAACAGTTGCCTGTGTTGGGTGATGGTATAAGGATATTTAAAGTAACATGGCCCCCACCCATGATTGCGGGATAGGCGAAAGCCTTTACAGTGCACAGTATAAAGGCAAGCAAAACAAAGGAAAAAGCCAAATTACAGATGTATAAATTATGAGTGTACCTGTCAACTGTATGGGAAAATAGTGATTCAGGGGGGTATTGCATACCCCGAGCAGGGATTCGAAGGAACGGTATGGTTTCAGAAGGAGTTTAAAGGGCGTGTGGGGTCGGTGTTTTTTTTTTAAAAATGATGAAGAATATCAGATAAATAAATGATCTGTAAAGTGGCATTTATGGATCTGGAAAAAGCGCATGATAGGGTTGACAAAGAGCCTTGTGGAGTCTTACGAAAAATAAAAAGTGAGAGGAAAGCTGCCAGAAGCACTGAGATTTTTTCTAAGAGTGAAGGGGGTGCGTGCAAAAGGGAAAAAAGAGGAGAGTGATTTGGGTTTCAAGTGATCGTGGTCGTGGCAGGGGGGTGTGATGTCACCATGGTCGCTTAATTTGATAATGGGCGGGTGGTGAGGCCCGTCAATGCAACGGTAGAGGAGAAGAGAGAGAGAGAGAGAGAGAAGAGAGAGAGAGAGAAGAGAGAGAGAGAGAGAAAAGAGAGGGTAAAATTTAGTTTTTCCGACTGTGAACACCCGCAGGAGGGGCTGGTCCCCGACCTACCATCCCCGATGAGGTGCTGGGGTGCGG